>NC_133116.1:19227821-19385917 GCF_022965805.1 Primulina eburnea
GGCTGATAGGGAGGTAATTAGGTCCAGTTAATATGTGTTTCTCGAGTATAGCAGAAAGCGGATTGCGAATCGAAGACATTGTCAAAATAGTACTGAAAAGTAAAACTATAAATGTTAATGACTATTTTAAAATATTTGGTAAGATATAAAGTATGGACTTTAACTTTATAAATATTTACTCCCACTGTTTTGACATCTTTCACTACCCTCTAGTGAAAACGGGAAACTCCTTTCCTCAGTAGGTATGTAAGGTCCAATTAGCGAATTATGATCCCGAGTAATATCAGCCAATCACAATTCCTAAAAGGTAGTTTCCAATTGCATCACAATGCAACCCTCTACGTAAACTTTTGTCTCACGTTTGATTAGGACCCAATAATATGACGTCGTTCATCTTTACGTGTCAAGCCTTACCCATCGATGTTGAACCTTAATGGACGGTCGCCAAGAGTTCCCTCAATAATATGAGCCGAAGTCATGGGAGTTCCACGTAGTTCACATCACCATGTCAAATGGATGTCACAGCTTTCCGGTACTAAGGGCCCCCCCAATAATATGAGCCGAGCCCCGAGTACGGGTAGCGATTCGTCATGCACCCATTTGTCGATGGAAGACATGGAAATTATAAACAAATTTTTAATTACCCTTTTTGTGCTTGATATTAATTTGAATCTAATTCAAAACGAGGGTTTTTAATTTTGAAAGGTTTCATCATTAATTTTATTTAAAAGCTCGCCATGTTTGAGCGTATGTTTGCCGGATTCATGCAACTTGTTATTATCATAATAATAACGCACATACTCATTATTTATAACATATCATGCATATATTATAAACAGTAATCAAAATAAGGATGATCAATCGCCTCAATACTAATGGACCGTGCGAGCTAAACACGGTCCTAGGTCCAATCCTAGGGAAATGCATTGGATGCAAATGCAACTGTTACATTAGCTTCCAATATTTACATGTCTTCGATCTTCATAATCATCATGGCCCCATCTTCCAATCTTGATCATCCACTATAATAATATTTACAAATAAATATCCATGGCAAATAGGGGATATATCTCATGGGGTGGGAACGGGCCATAAACCAAGCCCACTTTATAAAATGATAATTTTTACTATCATTCAACACAAAATATCCTAGCATACACCTAGCAAATTGGGCTTGGGCTTTGATCATCCTTCATGCATAATATCACATATCATACACCATCAATTAATTATCACAATAATTAATTGATCCAATATTATATATCTTGATTCAATCACTAACCGCCACGATTATAAACTAAATTAACAAAGTATACAAACACCTTTGTCTACTTTCAAATTAATTTATTTATAACCGAATTTCTTGTAAATCACCATTTACTATAAATATTTAAAGTCCAACTTAAAATATTTATTTCATGAGAAAATATTTGCAACTTTTGTAATTTTAAACTTAAGGGCCCAAAAACTCATTTTTCACCAAAAACATTTTGGCCCATTTAAAATTACAAATGTGTTGGCCATCCAATGGCCCAACAACTCAAGGCCCATGACCCTTGATATTCCAAAACACTTTTGGAAACCCTAGCCGTCATTGCCATTGCCGGAGCTCCGTCGCCGGATTCCGGCAACAAATTTTTTTTTTATTTTTTATTAAAACATAGGGGTTTCGGGCAACCCTAGGGGCTGCCCTTGCTACTTGTTTCGGGCAGCCCTAGGTGCCCGAAATGGGCAGCAACTTGCTGCCAAAAAATGAAAAATTTTCGTCCATGTTCTTGTTGCAAAAACATTTCTCAAGCGGTTAGAAATCAATCTCAATATAATATCTTGTAGTTGCTACACAAAAACGTAACCTTAGCTCTGATACCACTTGAAAGGGATCGGTTACGGTGGCCGGAAACGCAACGGAAGCACAAAAATTTTCGATTTTAGCATATAAAATTCGGCCACCATGAGTTTGTGTAGGAAATACAATAAAACACCAAAATGACATTCATTGTGTGTTTAGAAATAGTTACCTATCAACCTCTTAAGGTTGATGATGGCTCCAACCAAGTTGTAAACAACTTGGCTCTTGAATTGAATGAAGATCTACAAGCTTCCTTGGACTCCTTTCTTTCCTTCAAATTAGTCCCACCACTTGCAAACTAGAACCCCTCTTATTTTGCACTAGAAAAATAAAAGGATTTTTCTAGGAGAAGTATATTTCTTCCTCAACACTTGAAGAGAAAAATTGAGAGAAAACTTGAGAGAGAATCACTTAAATTTCGGCCATGGAATCTTGGGAAGAAGGGGGAGACTTGCCTTGGTTGTAGGAAAAGGTGTTGTGTGTCCCAAGGGCATGCCATGCCTTGGATGTTGCAAAATTGTCTCCCAACCCTTCACCTCCCATGCATGCAATATTATATGGTTTTTAACTATTAAAAAACCATGGACTAATTTTAATTATCTCAAACATATTTGAGACTAATTAAATATTACTTGAATTTACTCAAGTCTACTAGTTAAATAATTTATTTAAATTGAGCTCTACAAGACTCAATTTGATTTAATTAATTCAACACTTGAATTAATTTAATTATTTGGACTCTACTAGGTCCACTAGTGTTTAATTATTCAACACTTGAATTAATTTAATTTAGTCCATAATAATGTTTATGAAAATCACAATTTTCAAATACATTATTTATTTGGTCAACTTTTAATTTAAGAACACATTCATAAATTAAAATTACATTTCTCTCATAGAAGTCATACTTCTATTTTTTTCCTTACGCTTATAAACTCATTTATAAGCCGTTCAACACATTGAACTATTTTACTTCTCAACGGGATCTAGAAAGCTAGTACTTGTGTGGCCCTCAATGGTTCACTGATACAACTAGCCGTGGGTTCACATCTCCATGTGATTCGGACTAAACATGTCCTTATTTGAGCATACCCCAATTGCTCCATTCTTATTTATCAACTCCTTGATAATAAGAATGTCAGAGTTCAAGTCTGATAGTACCCAACCAATCATGTTAAACGCCTAGCAGCATCGCTTACATGATTCCCTAGGTATCAAATGATAGTGCCTGCAAAAACCATTCAATTATGGTTAGTGTACAGTACGGTCCCTTCATCTCATATATCCCGACCGATTCGACAACTATTGGTATATCGAGAGTTGTCAATGAATCGATACTATGTGTCATGCCGTAGTTGCATCGATGGTGTAATCTATGAAACTCCTTTCATAATTACCACCATACTCTGATCAGAGATTTCACACTACATATACTTGAAAACATATAGGATATCCATACCCGAAGGTAAGCGGTGAATCCCAGACTACAATGCATCGACTCCTATATGTTTCGACAGAATACCCAACCTTGCCACCTGATGACCCCTTGAGAGTCGGTAAACAAGTCAAAGTGCAATGCTAGCACATAGAGTCTCAATGTTGTCTCGGGTCATAAAGACTAATGGTGTACAACCATAAACTAGGACGTTTCCACTCGATAAGTGAGAACCACTTGGAAAGTCCTTAATGGAGGGTTGTTCAGTGCACTCTACCAGGAGCACCTATCTGCATGCTTGGACATCACAATGTCCTCTACCAATGAAACATGGTACTCACATCGCAGATACTAGTCTCAAACTCGAGCGGCCTATATCCTTCTTAGCGGCGGCTGAATCGACTAGGAACTGTTTAGAATATACAGTATTCCAAATATGAGTTTCATGATACTCATCATATGAGCATCTCATATTCTTTCTACTATTTGTATATTCAAGGACTTTATCTACGCAACTAGCATGGGTATACAGATAAAGATGTGCCAAAACAATAATTTCAAATATAATTAAAATAAAGATCGTTTATACATAGAGTTTCATTGTGAACATTCGGCCAACACTTGGCTCAACGGGCACCTACCCTAACACATCAGACCGAGTGTTTCTCCTTGGGACGCTCCGGTACTATTTGTTAGAAAGAAAGATGGTTCTATGAGGCTCTGTATAGATTACCGACAACTGAACAAGGCTACGGTAAAGAATAAATACCCTTTACCTCGTATAGATGATTTATTTGATCAGTTTCAGGGTTCCTCTATTTATTCCAAGATCGATATGAGATCTGAATATCATCAGTTACGAATTAGAGATTCTGATATATTGAAAACAGCGTTCAGAACCAGGTATGGACATTAGGAGTTTATTGTCATGCCGTTCGTTTTAACTAATGCTCCAGCTGTATTTATGGGTCTGATGAACCGTGTCTTTCAGAAATATTTAGATGATTTCGTGATTACATTTATCGATAATATTTTGATATATTCAAAGAATTTGATTGAGCATGCTGAGCATTTGAGAACTGTGTTGCAAATTCTTAGAGATGAGAAATTGTATGCAAAACTGTCGAAATGTGAATTCTGGTTGAGACAGGTTGTATTTTTGGGTCAAATCATATCCGGAGATGGTATATCAGTGGATCCTAGCAAGGTTGAAGCCGTGATTTCTTGGCCGAGACCGACATCTGTGCCAGAGATTCTCAATTTTATGGGTTTGGCAGGATACTATCAACGATTCATCAAAGATTTCTCCAGTATTGCGAAGCCGATTACACAGCTGACTCAGAAGAATGCTCCGTTTGTGTGGTCTGAAGATTGTGAGTCCAGTTTCCTTGAACTGAAGAAGAGACTGACCAGTCCACTGATACTGAATATCCCCTCAGATACTGGTAATTTCGTTGTGTACTGTGATGCTTCTCACAGAGGACTGGGTTGTGTTTTGATGCAACGAGGTCATATTATTGCTTATGCCTCACGACAACTGAAGACACACGAGACTCGCTACCCAATTCATGATCTTGAATTGGCAGCGATTTTATTTGCTTTGAAGATATGGCGACATTACCTCTACGGTGAGAAGTTTGAGATTTATTCTGATCATAAAAGCATGAAATATATGTTTTCACAGTCTGAGTAGAATATGATACAGCGAAGATGGCTTGATTTATTAAAGGATCTCGATTGTGAAATCAAATACTATCCCGGAAAGTCTAATGTCGCAGCTGATGCATTAAGTAGTAAGGTATGTTCTTTATCTTTATCGACTATTGGTGTTTCAAGTTTGATAGAAGATTGTTGTTTTTCGGGATTAATATTTGAGACAGATCGTAGACCATTGCAATTATATGCTGTTCAAGTTGAACCAGAGTTGATTGTGAAAGTTAAAGAAGCACATAAAAGTGATCAGAATATTCAGAAGTCAGTTGAAATGGTTAGACCAGGGCATCAGTCTGAATATCAGGTTCATGATCTTGTGTTATATGTGAATAACCGTCTTTTGGTGCCAGATATTTCAGATTTGAAACGACAGATATTAACAGAAGCACCTTGTAGTCGGTTTAGTATTCATCCTGGTGGCAGAAATATGTACAATGATCTGAAGAAACAGTTTTGGTGGAAACAGATGAAGTCAGACATTGCATAGTTTGTGTCTAGATGTTTGAATTGCCAACAGGTGAAAGCAGAAAGGAAGAAACCCGGGGGTTTACTGCAGAGTTTATCCATACCCGAATGGAAATGAGATCACAATTCTATGATTTCGTTACGAAACTACCACCTTCTTTCCGAGGCTGTGATGTGATTTGGGTCGTGATTGACAGATTGACCAAATCAGCATGCTTTATTCCGTACAGAATGACGTACAGATATGATCAGATGGCAGAGATATATATCTGAGAGGTGGTCAGATTACATGGTGTGCCAAAGTCTATCGTATCAGATCGTGATCCGCGATTTACTTCGCACTTCTGGCAGAGTTTACAGCAGGATCTAGGTACGAAGTTACATTTGAGTACCGCATACCATCCACAGACCGACGGACAGTCAGAGCGGACTATCCAGACATTGGAGGATATGCTTAGAGCTGTAGTGCTAGATTTTGGCACTAGTTGGCAAGATTCATTACCTCTTTGCGAATTCTCGTACAACAATAGTTATCAGAAGAGCATCTGTAGTGACCCGTTCCAGGATCACCTACTAAGCAAGAACTTAAGCATGCACTTTACTTAATAACAGTAATCAGAGATAACAGCGGAAATAGTCAACAAACTATAAATGTACAATCCAATCGAAGTCTATAATAACTCAACTAAAAATACAAGTACAACCATATCGAATAGAACAATACCGAAACTAAACCAACCAGCTACTCAACGTCCTCCTCCTGCTCCTCCTGAGCTGTCCAACCTGAGGCCTGCCCCGTGGGAATGGGGTGTCCAAGAATAAACAAAACCGAGGACGTGAGCGATAAGAACGCCCAGTACAAAAGTATGAGTATACAGACCTATATGAAATGCACATGCTATGATCATGATACCGGGGTAGTCAAGAAACAGGAGTCACAAAGGAACGGATCTCAACAATGCTCAGTCTAGAGGCGCCAAGTGGATAGTGCCGCGCGGTACACCTCTGGGTCACTGCATCCACTACAAGACAGACGTGGACCTAAAATGTCCCGGACCACCGAAGCCCTCCCGACCCGTCGGCCACTGTGTACTCTCGGTGTCCATGCGTCCACAAGACAGGGCTGAGCGGCCCCAAGATATAGCTTATCTCGAAAGAGATACAGCTCAACAGCAAAGGATATCTCAAAGGAGATACGGCTCAACATGAAATGCAATATGCATCATAACTCGTGACATAATAGCATGCATCATATGACATATAACAATGCAACAGATAATCATGCAACACATATATGAATGTATACTCAACCAGGATATCTCGGATAGTACTTTCGTACCTCTATCACTGCAATCCTAATCCACTGGAACCACCAGACAACAGGTCTAATCCAAGCCTATTCATCAAAAGCATACCCAATGAACAATACTACCATGCTCGGCTAGCAAAACCAGTATTCCCTAGTACTACCCAAGGTTTAGGGTTTACCTTCGTCCGACGACAGCCCTTTGATGCCGCTAGCTCCCAACTAGAGCACAGCTCTGCTACAAGACCAGCAGCTCCCCGCTAGTGCCCAAATCTCGGAAATAAGACTAGAACCTGTCAGAAACGACTGAAATGCTATGGAACTCTCTGAATTGGCGAGTCAAAATGAGGAAATCCGACCACTATTTATAGGCCATGTTCGGATCGTCCGAACCCTCTTCGGAACGTCCGAACTCTTACGTGTCCATCGGCTCTTGACAGCTCATGTTCGGATCCACCGAACATACACTTCGGACCGTCCGAACTTGCACGTGTCCAGCTGCTCTTGACACCTCATGATTGGATCCACCGAACTCACTTCGGACCTTCCGAACACTTCGTTGCTACCGAACCATCTTCGGACCTTCCGATCATGATTAATCACCATTAATCCGTTAATTACCCAATTTGGAATTCGGGCTACTACATTCTCCCCCTCTTGAAAAGATTTCGTCCTCGAAATCAGGCTTAGAGGATGAACAAAACGAAATAACAAACATTGTTATTACATCTCAATTGTTGCTAAACACAACTGATATTTGGGTTACAACTGAAAAACATACATACATCCATAGTACAACTACAGTACTACTCAAAAGAGCTCTGGATGCTCTGAACGCATACGATTATCTAACCGGAGGAAAACCAGGAATCTCATCTGCAGCCTGATCCTGGTTCAGCGCAAAAACCTGACCTTGGGCACGAGGTCGAAGATTCGAACTACCCACTGCCTGACCTTACCTCCTCTGCTGAACAGTCGTCTGGGATCCGGAACCAGATCCTGCTCCACCTCGCAGCTGAGGACAATTCTTCTTGAGATGACCCATCTCTCCGCACTGAAAACAAGCTCCCGCTGCTAATCGGCATTGCTCCGATGGATGGTTCTTCCCACAATGCACACAAGCATCCTTCTTCTCACCAAAGCGAACAACACCGCTAGATCGAGATCCAGATCCAGAAGAAGAAGAACCGGACTTCTTGAAAGACTGAGGTCGAGGACTCAAAGTACTCGGAGATCTAGAAGAAAACATAGCCCTACCACGCTGGAGACTGATCTCTGCCTGGCGACACCGGTTCACTAACCCATCATAGGAAGTAGGATTATCACAGACAGTGACTCGATCAAAGATCTCCTGGTTAAGGCCCTGAAGGAAATGATCGTACTTGGCTTCAGAACTGCCACTGATATGAGGAGCGAAGGGTAATAACTCAAAGAATTTCTGCTGATACTCATCAACAGACATACTCCCCTGCTTCAGGTTCAAGAGCTCAATCGTCTTGGCCTGACGAAGGGCTGGAGGAAAGTACAGCTGCATGAACGCTGCACGGAAATCAACCCACGTCGCTCTACCCTGCGACTGAACTATCGGCGCAGAAGTCGATCGCCACCACCTGCGAGCACGGCCCTCAAGAAGAAAACTAAGGGTCTCTATCTTCTGCTCATCGGTGCACTGGAATGCACGAAAACAACTCTCCATGCGCTCTATCCAATCCTCCGCATCATCGGGAGTCTCACCGCCAACTAAAGGCTTAGGCCCCATCTGCATGAAACGATGCATATCGAAACGCCTAGGACCATCCCGACGATGACGATGCTCACGATTACGATGACGCCTACTACCGTCCTGATCGCCCCAACGACCTACACTCCCCTGACTACTCTCGTCATCAAAATGGTCAGCCATCGCTACAAGATAGAATAGGGAAAATAGTAAAATGGTCAACGGAAATCCCAAAACAGAATTCTATATCCCAAAATCGTATGCATGCTCTGATACCATAAATGTAGTGACCCGTTCCAGGATCACCTACTAAGCAAGAACTTAAGCATGCACTTTACTTAATAACAGTAATCAGAGATAACAGCGGAAATAGTCAACAAACTATAAATGTACAATCCAATCGAAGTCTATAATAACTCAACTAAAAATACAAGTACAACCATATCGAATAGAACAATACCGAAAACTAAACCAACCAGCTACTCAACGTCCTCCTCCTGCTCCTCCTGAGCTGTCCAACCTGAGGCCTGCCCCGTGGGAATGGGGTGTCCAAGAATAAACAAAACCGAGGACGTGAGCGATAAGAACGCCCAGTACAAAAGTATGAGTATACAGACCTATATGAAATGCACATGCTATGATCATGATACCGGGGTAGTCAAGAAACAGGAGTCACAAAGGAACGGATCTCAACAATGCTCAGTCTAGAGGCGCCAAGTGGATAGTGCCGCGCGGTACACCTCTGGGTCACTGCATCCACTACAAGACAGACGTGGACCTAAAATGTCCCGGACCACCGAAGCCCTCCCGACCCGTCGGCCACTGTGTACTCTCGGTGTCCATGCGTCCACAAGACAGGGCTGAGCGGCCCCAAGATATAGCTTATCTCGAAAGAGATACAGCTCAACAGCAAAGGATATCTCAAAGGAGATACGGCTCAACATGAAATGCAATATGCATCATAACTCGTGACATAATAGCATGCATCATATGACATATAACAATGCAACAGATAATCATGCAACACATATATGAATGTATACTCAACCAGGATATCTCGGATAGTACTTTCGTACCTCTATCACTGCAATCCTAATCCACTGGAACCACCAGACAACAGGTCTAATCCAAGCCTATTCATCAAAAGCATACCCAATGAACAATACTACCATGCTCGGCTAGCAAAACCAGTATTCCCTAGTACTACCCAAGGTTTAGGGTTTACCTTCGTCCGACGACAGCCCTTTGATGCCGCTAGCTCCCAACTAGAGCACAGCTCTGCTACAAGACCAGCAGCTCCCCGCTAGTGCCCAAATCTCGGAAATAAGACTAGAACCTGTCAGAAACGACTGAAATGCTATGGAACTCTCTGAATTGGCGAGTCAAAATGAGGAAATCCGACCACTATTTATAGGCCATGTTCGGATCGTCCGAACCCTCTTCGGAACGTCCGAACTCTTACGTGTCCATCGGCTCTTGACAGCTCATGTTCGGATCCACCGAACATACACTTCGGACCGTCCGAACTTGCACGTGTCCAGCTGCTCTTGACACCTCATGATTGGATCCACCGAACTCACTTCGGACCTTCCGAACACTTCGTTGCTACCGAACCATCTTCGGACCTTCCGATCATGATTAATCACCATTAATCCGTTAATTACCCAATTTGGAATTCGGGCTACTACATTCTCCCCCTCTTGAAAAGATTTCGTCCTCGAAATCAGGCTTAGAGGATGAACAAAACGAAATAACAACATTGTTATTACATCTCAATTGTTGCTAAACACAACTGATATTTGGGTTACAACTGAAAAACATACATACATCCATAGTACAACTACAGTACTACTCAAAAGAGCTCTGGATGCTCTGAACGCATACGATTATCTAACCGGAGGAAAACCAGGAATCTCATCTGCAGCCTGATCCTGGTTCAGCGCAAAAACCTGACCTTGGGCACGAGGTCGAAGATTCGAACTACCCACTGCCTGACCTTACCTCCTCTGCTGAACAGTCGTCTGGGATCCGGAACCAGATCCTGCTCCACCTCGCAGCTGAGGACAATTCTTCTTGAGATGACCCATCTCTCCGCACTGAAAACAAGCTCCCGCTGCTAATCGGCATTGCTCCGATGGATGGTTCTTCCCACAATGCACACAAGCATCCTTCTTCTCACCAAAGCGAACAACACCGCTAGATCGAGATCCAGATCCAGAAGAAGAAGAACCGGACTTCTTGAAAGACTGAGGTCGAGGACTCAAAGTACTCGGAGATCTAGAAGAAAACATAGCCCTACCACGCTGGAGACTGATCTCTGCCTGGCGACACCGGTTCACTAACCCATCATAGGAAGTAGGATTATCACAGACAGTGACTCGATCAAAGATCTCCTGGTTAAGGCCCTGAAGGAAATGATCGTACTTGGCTTCAGAACTGCCACTGATATGAGGAGCGAAGGGTAATAACTCAAAGAATTTCTGCTGATACTCATCAACAGACATACTCCCCTGCTTCAGGTTCAAGAGCTCAATCGTCTTGGCCTGACGAAGGGCTGGAGGAAAGTACAGCTGCATGAACGCTGCACGGAAATCAACCCACGTCGCTCTACCCTGCGACTGAACTATCGGCGCAGAAGTCGATCGCCACCACCTGCGAGCACGGCCCTCAAGAAGAAAACTAAGGGTCTCTATCTTCTGCTCATCGGTGCACTGGAATGCACGAAAACAACTCTCCATGCGCTCTATCCAATCCTCCGCATCATCGGGAGTCTCACCGCCAACTAAAGGCTTAGGCCCCATCTGCATGAAACGATGCATATCGAAACGCCTAGGACCATCCCGACGATGACGATGCTCACGATTACGATGACGCCTACTACCGTCCTGATCGCCCCAACGACCTACACTCCCCTGACTACTCTCGTCATCAAAATGGTCAGCCATCGCTACAAGATAGAATAGGGAAAATAGTAAAATGGTCAACGGAAATCCCAAAACAGAATTCTATATCCCAAAATCGTATGCATGCTCTGATACCATAAATGTAGTGACCCGTTCCAGGATCACCTACTAAGCAAGAACTTAAGCATGCACTTTACTTAATAACAGTAATCAGAGATAACAGCGGAAATAGTCAACAAACTATAAATGTACAATCCAATCGAAGTCTATAATAACTCAACTAAAAATACAAGTACAACCATATCGAATAGAACAATACCGAAAACTAAACCAACCAGCTACTCAACGTCCTCCTCCTGCTCCTCCTGAGCTGTCCAACCTGAGGCCTGCCCCGTGGGAATGGGGTGTCCAAGAATAAACAAAACCGAGGACGTGAGCGATAAGAACGCCCAGTACAAAAGTATGAGTATACAGACCTATATGAAATGCACATGCTATGATCATGATACCGGGGTAGTCAAGAAACAGGAGTCACAAAGGAACGGATCTCAACAATGCTCAGTCTAGAGGCGCCAAGTGGATAGTGCCGCGCGGTACACCTCTGGGTCACTGCATCCACTACAAGACAGACGTGGACCTAAAATGTCCCGGACCACCGAAGCCCTCCCGACCCGTCGGCCACTGTGTACTCTCGGTGTCCATGCGTCCACAAGACAGGGCTGAGCGGCCCCAAGATATAGCTTATCTCGAAAGAGATACAGCTCAACAGCAAAGGATATCTCAAAGGAGATACGGCTCAACATGAAATGCAATATGCATCATAACTCGTGACATAATAGCATGCATCATATGACATATAACAATGCAACAGATAATCATGCAACACATATATGAATGTATACTCAACCAGGATATCTCGGATAGTACTTTCGTACCTCTATCACTGCAATCCTAATCCACTGGAACCACCAGACAACAGGTCTAATCCAAGCCTATTCATCAAAAGCATACCCAATGAACAATACTACCATGCTCGGCTAGCAAAACCAGTATTCCCTAGTACTACCCAAGGTTTAGGGTTTACCTTCGTCCGACGACAGCCCTTTGATGCCGCTAGCTCCCAACTAGAGCACAGCTCTGCTACAAGACCAGCAGCTCCCCGCTAGTGCCCAAATCTCGGAAATAAGACTAGAACCTGTCAGAAACGACTGAAATGCTATGGAACTCTCTGAATTGGCGAGTCAAAATGAGGAAATCCGACCACTATTTATAGGCCATGTTCGGATCGTCCGAACCCTCTTCGGAACGTCCGAACTCTTACGTGTCCATCGGCTCTTGACAGCTCATGTTCGGATCCACCGAACATACACTTCGGACCGTCCGAACTTGCACGTGTCCAGCTGCTCTTGACACCTCATGATCGGATCCACCGAACTCACTTCGGACCTTCCGAACACTTCGTTGCTACCGAACCATCTTCGGACCTTCCGATCATGATTAATCACCATTAATCCGTTAATTACCCAATTTGGAATTCGGGCTACTACAGCATCGAGATGGCACCATTTGAAGCGTTGTATGTCAAGAAGTGCAGATCTACTCTGTATTGGAATGATATCTCCGAGGTACCTGATATTGGGCCTGATATGCTTCGAGATATGACGAAAAAAGTAAATCTGATTCAATAGAAAATGAAGACGGCTCAAGATCTACAAGCCAAGTATGCGAATATTCGACATAGACCGTTAGAATTTGAGCAGGGAGATAGAGTATTCTATAAGATTTCTCCGTTTTGAGGCACCGTCAGATTTGGTATGCGAGGAAAGTTGTCTCCTCGCTATATCGGTTCGTACGAGATTCTAGAAAAGATAGGTGGTCGTGCCTATCGACTCGCTATTCCGCCTTCTCTATCAGAAATACATGATGTTTTTCATGTATCAATGTTGCGGAAATATCTCCATGATGATTCGCATATTATTCATCCAGATGAGGCATAACTCGATAACACACTGAGTTATATTGAAAAACCGATTCAGATTCTTGATCGTAAAGAAAAACAGCTCAGAACAAAGACTATTCCGCTTGTGAAAGTTCAGTGGAGTCGTAATGGCATTGAGGAAGCTACCTGGGAAACTGAGTCAGACATGAGGCAGAGATTTCCAGAGTTATTTCATTGATGTGAGTTTTCTGTGTAATTTTTTCTGTTAGACCTTCTTGATGATATGATTTGATTGCCTGTAATTTCGAGGACGAAATCGTATCTTAGTGGGGAGAAATGTAATGCCCGAGATTTTTATCTGTTAAGCTACGATTATTAATTTATGATTTGAAATGATTATGAAGGGGCTAACCGAGACACGAAATGAGATTTCTTGTGACGTTGTATGTGCGAGGACAGTACCCCTCGCGCATATGCGCGGCCCTGATGCGCGCATATGCGCGAGGCAGGCAGGGGACCTCGTGCATATGCACGAGACAGGGCGCGCATATGCGCGAGAAGGTGTGTTAAGAAACGTTAAGTCCAGAGAACCTCGCGCATATGCGCCGAAGTAGTGCGTGAATATGGGCGAGCTACCAAGGAGTTGAGGGCCGAGACCAGTAGGTCTCGCGCATATGAACCGGATGAGGTCGCGCATATGCGCGAGACGTGTTGCCCAAGTTGTGAGCCACATGTTCTTGCCATGCAATATATATATATATCAAAGCTTCCTCATTCCATCAGATAAGGAAGAAAGCAGTGAGAGAGTTTCAGAGAAAAGTTAAGTGTCTTCATGTACTAGAATGCAATTTACATAAGATCCGACCGTTCGATTGTCGATCCGAGTTCAGAATTGTAATCCTTTTGTCATCGGCTACAAAAGGACGTAAGTTTTATTGAATTCCAACATAATTCAGATTTTATATGTTGGAGGAATTATGATATGCTTGAGAATATGTGTTTTTGAGTTTACTGTATACGTAGAATTGAAACCGGATCGAAGAAATGTTATCGTATGCGATTGCTATCGATTTTCCATGCTATATGTGATGTAGAATATGCAGATTTGGTATTGACATGATGTGTTGATTGATTATGAGTTGTTGAAATGGGCCGTATTTTGGTTATATTGCCTGTATATCAAGATTACACTGTTCTACCTTCGAAATGTATTGAGATTTCATGTTAATATTCTTACGTTGAGTTGGACGTTGATATAGTGCGTATCAAACATGTTTTTTCAGATTGGTATTGAAGGTTTCGAAGATTGAGATTGATTTCATCCAACCAAACACCAAACAAAGAAATGTATAAATCAATGTTGAACCGGGAGATACGACTCGAGTCAGATTGGACTGGAGTTTCCCTAAACCACATACTAGATTGTTTATGCTTTGAGATGTTTATATTTTGTCTATTGAATTACAGAAATGCACTTAAGATAGATGAGTCATTGGCAGAACGGCCAAGTTACTAGATGTTCATTGGTATCGAATTGAATAGGAGAATATCGATTCCTATTGTAGATTTTCGATACAGAAAGGACCGAAGTCTAGGAATAAGATGTACCGCCACCCCGATTGGGAGAGTAGGTGGGAGATTTGTTACGTCTTATTCACACTGGGATCCCTAGACTTAGATGTGAGTCGAGTCAAGAGTTTTATCTGTATTCACTAATGTGTCATAAAGTCATGATTCATATTCTTGATACATGATTTATGTTTGTATATGCTCTTATGCATTGCATGTATACATGTTTTATACTGCGATTTATTCTCACCGGAGTTTTCGGCTGTTGTCGTGTTTGTATGTGTGCATGGAAACAGGTGGGACATGATCAGCATCGAGAAGAGCTTGGACGAGAGATGATTAGCATGGTGATCCGAGCTTAGATGAGACAGTGTTGGTTTATTCCTAGACTTGTAGTAAATAACAATAAACACTAGTTATGTGACCTATATTTGGAATAAATTTGTACGTGGATCATGTGTTGTATATTTTACCTTTCATCTTGTATAATCAAGAAGTTTAACCTATTGTATGCTTATAAACACTTTTAATTAGCAATGCTTGGATATTATAAAAAAAAATTATCAAGTAGCATACACAATTGATCCAATTAGTTCCAAAGAATGATTAAGAAGAAGAGTTAGCACCCGGGTCCCCACATCCTTGTAGATAAAACACTTGAAAGTCCCCCACATACACTTACCGTAGTGGAACCGTTGCACTGCTTACAGGGATGTCTCTTCTCTGTCTTAGGAGCCTGGATCCTGTGGTGGCTTCTGCTGTCCGGGCTTATTGAACCATCCATGGGGCTTCTGCTGCCCCTGATTCCTGGGTTGCTGCGAACTATTTCTTCTGCGGCTGTGAGCTCTGTTGGGCCTGATGCCTCTTCCACTGCATCTCCGCATCAATATCCCTCAGGGCCTGCTCCGTCTGAAAAGGACATGCGGTGGCAACATCATAGGAAGCCGACCTCATCAACATAACATCTCGAAATACAATGGGTCTGAAGCCATTCATAAAGTGCCTCAACTCTCAGCCGTGTCTCTCGCAATAAGGGCACAAAGTGACAGCCCCTATCGAATATCCTGATAAACTCTTTCGCAGACAAATCCCCCTGTCGGAGACTCATAAACTCTCGTGTCAGACGTCCTCTGATGTCAGCCGTAAAATACTTATTGTAGAATATATCCTTGAACTGATTCCATGTAAGGGTAGCCAAATCCACCTCATGTGCTGCTCCCTCCCACCAAAGGGATGATCGTCCCTCAGCATGTACGAGAAGCACCTAACTCTGTCTCCATCTCTCATATTCAAATACTGGAAGTGCAGCTCCAATGACCGTATCCAACCCTCTGCCACAAATGGGTCAGTAGTACCCCCGAACTCCTTCGGGTTGAGCCGCCTGAACTGCTCATAGATTTCATTCTGGGGTCTCGGAGCCTGCTCCATCAATCTACCAATACCCTCCAAAACGCGGGTAGCTGTATCTCCTGGTGGTGGTGGAAAGCCTCCATCGCCTCCAGGATTATCATCCTGCCTGTCGGTGCTAGGGGACTGTATGGGAGGCATATTATTTGAATACAATCCAAATTCTAAACATAACACATCATGAAATTCAATCTAGTTTTCAAAACATTTAATCCTTAAAACATATAAACAACTAAACATATACTGTAAAAATTATATAAAGTAAACATGAAGGTGATAGCATTAAGCTAGTTAAAACATTTAAACTTACAGACTTGAGACTTGATTACTGAGCTTTTGAAGCTGACAATGGCACAACCTTTTACAAGAAACTTGCTTTGATACCAATTGTAAATTCTACTACTAAAATACTATTATTATTATTTTTTTGTAAGATATTTTAGAAAATTGCTCCAACACATGCATTTAAAAAGAATCGTTCAACTATTGAATAAAAATACTGCAATTAAATAATCTAACATCGTCAAATTCCTAAACTACTGTTTTAAAATAACTCAAATTTAATAGTCAAAACCCTACCAAACCATCAACATGTAAAAAGATGTAAAATGTATCAAATAAACAATGTTTCACACCTGACTCGTAAACATATAGTGCTGAAAACGTAGGGTCCTAGGGTTAGCTTGCGCACTCCCAGCTCCGTCTACTCAGTCTTCGGTGCCTCCTGTATCGACATCATCATGCTCACCTACATCATTCACACTTAGTGAGTATAAAGACTCAACACACTTATATGTAATAGGCAACAGTGAAATGTACTGTAATTATAATACATTTCATGATCTTGAAAGTATGAACTTAAATGTAACCTGTCAAAGCATAAACATATCCATAACATATATCATCATATCGACATATACGTGTTCATTTTCTTTTATTGAATACATTTCATTAGTTGTGACTTTTGTATCAGCTCTAATTCGATGGATACATCTATGTATAACTGCGGTACCCGACAACGGGGACATCAACGAAAATTTTACCCATCCACTGAGTCGTGACCTTACATGTTCGTGTTCGTGTTCGTACTAGTCACAACCAACTCCCCTCCTTCAAAATCATGTCATCGTATTCATCACTAATAAAAATCATGTATATACGTACATTTTATTAAAATCCAGCATGCAACGTATTTTGCGTATTTTCATAAAAATTCATGTTCATCTTAACATATATATTTTAAACATGCAATTTTGGTGATCAAGGCACTGCCAGGACTGCTAACTCGACTCAGGTGCAAAATGACAATTTTGTTCATGGAAATCCAAATTGACCGTTTTACCCCTGGACCTCAAAATTTTGACCCGAAGCCAACCAAACTTATTAAAACACCTCAAAATATATTTATAACCATTTCTTAGACCTACAGTTGGGCCCATTCAGTAACTTTTATGAATCTTTTTAAAAATTGGATTTGGGTTCCGGTTTTAACCCGAATCAACCCGAAACTAAACTAGACTTTCCTAAATTTTAACCATGACTTATTCACACCCTACCAGCCCCTAAACAACAAAATCATAGCCATTTAGAACCCCCTAAACTCAGCTGCACCTTGCTGGAATTTTCTGCTCGTCTCAAGCTTCAAACCCTAGTGCACCTAGCCTCTCAAAACTCGATGCTAGACCCAAACTAGCATGACCAGCCCTTAACCAACTATCCTAGGACCAAGATCAAGCTATGGACTTCCTGCTGGACCAACCTTAACCACAACTACAGCCCCACGCACGCAGATTGCTCGGTCTCACAAAGAAGTGACCCGACTATCCATTTAACCTTCACATCGCATCTAACCTTGCGTCCAGCTGTTCATGGCCCCTTCCTAGCCTTGTCACAGATCCACCAAGGTCTGAACCATGGCCGGAACAAAGCCATGCCCAGGTACCCTCTTCATTTCTCCCTATCTAGCCAAGCAAACCCTAGATCTAGGAAATAAGCGATCGGTCGTCCCATGAATCGATCCAGATCAGACTCCAGAACCTATACACCTCTGATATTGACTTGTACAGCCCTTAAAAACTGTGATCTAGCATCCCCTTACATGCACAATGAAAAACCTGAGCATCATGACCAATTGTATGCAATTTTTGGTGTCAAAATCGTGTAAAACCATTGGAAGATGATAGATCTAATAATTTCTCACGCAAGAACATACAAATCAACATATAATGATGTGAATGATGAGAAAAACGAGTTATAGGGTGTGCCTTTGCGTATTTACGCTCGACAACCTCAATATAATCGCGTAGAACGGTCACCAGAGGGACAATGACGAGTTCCTTTGAAAAAGCTTGAGAGAAACCAAGAGGAAAAGCTGCTAAAAAGGGGAGGAGGCGGCCAAAATGATAGAGTAGGTTGGTTAGGGTTTTGGGAGGTAGAATAGGTATATTATATTTAGTATAATGACCCCTTAGTTAAAAATAATGAGATTGAGAAAGACTTTAGGCCCATTATGTATTAAAATAGTCCCAATTACCCCAAAAACACTCTCGTAAAATATTTTGTTTAGGTACATTTTTGAAAATATTGCTCGAACCATCAGAAAGTCCTCCAACTTGTTAAATTTACGCACTTGTTTAAAAAATATGACGCGATGAGTAAAAATACTCTGAAAAGCCCATTTTCAAAAATCTCACATATATACATCATATATTAAATAATTAAAAATAATTATTTAATAGAAATATTTTTCCTTAACTGTCCCCGGTCTCCGTTACTCGTTCGAGTGCGAAATAATGCTAAAAGCCCTAGTAAATGAAATATGAACAAACCATGAACTAAAACACCTATCCATGTCATGATCATGCAGGTAATGTTTTAAAAATAATCAAACACATATTTTATAAAAGCCCTAGATTGCATGCAGTAAGGTTACGTAATTCAAATTTTCTAGACCTTATAATTTGGGTGCTAACAGGCCGAGATGCTAGGCCCATGAGTTTGGAGAGATTTTTGTATTTCTGTTGGTACGGTCTCATATCTGTTAGAGATCAGTCTGACTCATTTCATACCGCCGACCTTGTCCCCAGCAGGGACATTATTACTCGTTAATATATGACACCACATATCTGCTGATAGATGAAAAATCAAAGTTTCCGATCCCAAGAAAGAACTGAAGCCAGAATTCCAGTTACTGGCTGACATCGGGGCTACTCGCCAAAGCAGGATATTTTGCTGCTCTCACACTGGAAAAATTTCAAGTCATGACTGCTATCATGGGTGGAAAAATACTGCAATGGAAAGGTATCATCTTCAACCTTCTCAAAAACATGTTTCAGTCATCGAAATAATCGAAAGGATTTGCAGTGCCGCTTAGCTATTTGCTTAAAAGAAAGGGTTTGGTGGGTGACTCTTCTGAGAGGTCATCCAAGTTCAAGATTTTCAATGTCAAAAGTGTTTAGCTGCCGAAGCTCAAGCTGGAAATCTCTCCTGAACAGTTTATTAAGGTGAAAAAAGAGATTGGAACGAAGGAAGCTCCCAAATCAGTCAAGAAAGCCAAGAAGACAATTCAGAAGAAGACAATCAAACGCAAACTGATTTTCAGTTAAATTGATTCTGAGAAGACTCCCTGTCCTAAAATCTCCAAGAAGCCCAGAACAATCAAGACGAAACCAGCAATTGTTCTGAGCACCATCCCAACTGACAGACTGATACAATATGTAGCTGAACAGTTGATCAAGGCTACTCCTTTGCGAGCAATACCAGTTAAATCTTCAACTGAAGATCAGTTACATCCTCCTGCTGCTCAACTCAGACTATCACTGATCTGGTGATAAGAAGAAACTTGTTGGAGTTAAAGCTCCACTGATCACTATCTCGGGCCTAACTACTTTGCCATTTACCAGACCCAAAGGGGTAGTGATTAAAGAAATAATTGATGCAACTAACTCAGGACTGAGTATTCCTCATGTTCTGGCTGACTAAAAGGGAAAGGACAATATGACAGAAGAGCCCAGACCTACAAACGCAATTCAAACTCATATTGACCTAATATGGAAAGAGGTCAATGAGTTTTTTTAGACTAAGCTAAAGGCTTGTGATGATTGGGTCAGGTTTAGGACTGAAGTGTTTGCCAGGCAAATACAGAAGAAATCAGTTTTGAAGAAATTTATTGACCTGGAAACTATATTCCTGAAAATGGTCAAAGAGGCCTCAGTTGTTCAAGCTTTGCAGAGGAAGAAGTACTTCTTTGATCAAGTACGTGCAAAGAAGTTAAGACAAATGATTGTTCAGCTACGCAAAAATTATGATCCTACCAGTCCAACTGCCTTTAATGACAAAGCAGTTCATGATCAACTGGACTCGGATCTATCACTGCAGATGGAGATTAAAAATTGGAAATTGGATCAAGAACTGACTATTCCAGCAGATTCCCACAATCTTTCATCAGAAGAGCAAGCTGAACAAATCATTTCAACCGCAAAAGCCATCCCAGGAACTAGTTGCCGAATCTTCTGAGCAAGTAACTGTTTCTTCTTCAAAAGATGCACAATCGTCAACTATTACTCCTCAATCCTCAACTGCAGAATTTCAACTATATACTGATGATGAATTATCATTGGCGGACATCGACGAAGTTATTAAATAAATTGCCACTGATACTCAGTTGACTACTTCAAAAGCAGTTGAAGAACAAATCGCAACTGAAGAACCAGCCTCCCAGGCTATTTCTCAACCAACTGAAGAGCCAGTTCAGTCGACTGCCACGAGTGAATAGGCAGTTATCACAAAAATTGAAGAGCCAGTCCAGTCATCTGCGATGTCTGCACAAGTCGTTCCAACAATAATGGAAGAGGCTCAGCTGCACTTGATACAATCTGAAAAGGTGCCAGCTGAAAAGCCAACCACAGTTTCAGTTGTTCAAACAATTGAAGAACCAATTTCTGAATCATCTGAGCAACCAATTGGAGAACCAACTACTATTTCAGCCGATCAACCAACTACAGAGTCTTCAAGTTCCACTGTTGTTCCGAATCTCTCTTCTCCTCCACAGCTTCACCAGGAAGCTATACCAGATAGTATTTCAGAAATGGTTAGTCTTGGAACTGAAACAACTGACAGGGCCTTGGTGATCTTTAATCAAGAAAACAGGGAGCAAGAACCAGAAACCTTTGGAGCCATGTATCCTGGTATATCAATATAAACTGAATCAATGTTCGAAGAAATTCAGGCCATTTAGACCAACCTTGTCAGTGTAATGACTTCCATTTCTGACATTAAGTCAACCCAATTTATGCATACTATGAAGCTCGACTATGTAAAGAAGAACAATATGGGAAGATACAACAAATCACAAAGGAAGTAACTTCTCTATTTTTCTAAATGGAAGAACTTAGAAAAGACAGAGTGTCAGCTGAAGCACACTTCCAAACTCAAGCCTTGTTCACAAGACACCTCCATTTTTTGGAAAACAATGTCTCAAAAAGAATAGATTTACTGCAAGAAATTCTGATTAATGCAGTATCAAACCTCTCCTCGGATGTTCGTATGTTATCCAAAAAGGTTGATGCGTTTGACAAAAAGGAGGAATAAGAAGGAAAGATCAGCATGAGCAATCTACAAAGAGACCCAGACAACAATAGAAGATTTTTGGCAGATTTTTGGAGATTATTTTTGTCAATTAGAAGATTCTTTTTTCTTTCATTCTCTGTACGAATCTGTACATTGAAAGAATTGCCAATAAAATGTTATTTTATCTACAATGAGTTCAGTTGATCAATTTATATTTTCTAAATTTTGTCTAATACCAAAAAGGGGAAATTGTTGGAAACTGAATTTCGGAAGTTTGAAAAACTGAGCGCTTAATAGATTGAACTAACTGACCAAGAAGACTAACAGAAACGGATCTAAAATACAAAAATTATCGGTTGCCCATAACTGAAGATTAGTACGTAGATTTTCTAAGGCAACTAAACTACGCAGACAATTGACTAGTTCCTACAATCAGTTGTGAACTTATCAGCTACATCCTATTAGCTGATCTTTCAGCAGTACACGTCATCAGTTAAGGACAAGGACATTCAACCGACTACTATACAAAAGCTGACTGCAACAAGTAGTCGGATCGTAAAAGCTGCAGTGTAAGATTGTCAAAAGAATGTTGACATGGCAAACAACAGATAGAAATTTTCAAATCGTATTCAATATTACGTTGGAGGAAAAGCCTAGAAATAGCAGAGAAGAGCAGCTGAGAAATAGAGTGTGTGTGAATCAACTCGATCGATATACTATTCTATGAACCAAACTGTTACTCTGCTGAAATCTTTGCAAATTTCAAAGTTTGCGCTTATTGTATACATTCATAGCATTCAAGACTATACTTATAGCTTACAAGAACAAATTTTTATTATTATAATACTTGATCTTGAAGAGATCAGTTGTGCTAAATTATTTCAGTCCAATTGAGTACTGTTGTAACGTACCGTACTTTTAACTACTTAAAATTTACGGAAAAAATAAAAATTTCTTAAATATAAAATAAACTTTCGAATTTGCATTAAAATGTCTCGTTCGTCTAAGAACATTTGTCATAAACCAACCACACTCAAGTTTGCCAACCATCTAAAAGTATTTGCAATAACAGATAAGCATAGAAATTCTGCTAATGAAAATACTTATTTAGAACATCGTAAACAAACATGAAATTAGAGTATTTGAAACTTTCATAAATTCTTAAAAACATGACGATCCTCGGGTTTAGCCTCCCGCTCAGTCCAAGCCTGCTCACTGGTCCTCACCCCTCGTCTCCTCAAATGCATCCTCACCTGCATCGACCAAGTCTAGTGAGTCTAAAGACTCAACATGTATAAACTGGAGGTATCAAGTAATACATAATAAAATCACATGCAACTTTAAAATAAGACGTACATACTGAAATTTGAACTTGCTTATAAAAGCTTGAACTTACGAACATATATAGACGTGCCATAACGTGAAACTTTTCTCAAACATGCTTGCATACTAGTACATACTTGAACATACATAATTTCATAATTTTGCGTAGAGGCATGTTTCAAAGCAACTGACCCATACATAAATACGCCTGATCAGATTAAACCACAGTACTGGGCTGACAGGGAAGATCAACTGTCACATACATGAGATCTCCGTTCATAATTTAACGGGTGGATTGGTCCCTAGTCATACATTACCACTTTCCAATCTTGATATAAACCCGTTCATAATTTAACAGGGTGGATTGGTCCCTGGTCATACGTTACCGCTTTCCAATCTCATACATAATTTGGTCACGAGACATTTAGCATACCTCAAAAACTTAAAAGTATTTTTTTTACTTCGATCATACTTACTTGGCGTTGAGGGATTCGTTGGTTCTCGCTTGGGGCCACTGCTGCACATACTAACATGAGTTTAAAATACTTAACTTACATAACTTAGACGTAGGTACTCGTACTCACCACCGAAGTAAATAAATGGCTTATGATATTCTAGATCACTCGAGACTTGACCCATTTAATCATCGTACTACACCTTGACATCGAACCCCGAACAATCTCTAAAATGATGTGTGAACTTTCCCAACAATAAAAGACATGAACTCACTATTTGAACTTGAAAATAAGTGGAAACCAAACACTCTCATATATGGGTCCACGCTCGAGCGGTAACATATTACCGCTCGAGAGCCAGGTCTTCTGGACACCTAGGCTCGGACAGAAAGAGTGGCACTCGGGAGCCGAGTGCACTGGACTCCGTGACTTAGAAGCTTATTTTCTCCAATTTCGATTACACAGACAGTGAAAAACGCCTCGAGACCCATCCTAGGATACTATAACACTGACTCGAGCCCATTCAATTGTCCCAAAACATCCACGCATCACAAGTAACACAATAAACCCGTGAACACGACTTTTGTCAACAAAACGATTTTGAAGACTACTCAATCTCCCAACTGCCTAACGACGCGAAACAAAACGTCAATAACCATCCCAATATCATTAATGATATATCTAAATGCAGCAGTGATCACCCGTCGATCCCCCAACGAAGACTGCAATCATAAAACTTCAAGAACACGTCAATAACATAATTTCAGAAAACGCAATTTGAGCAGTCCCACAAAAAACATTATAACTCACTCAATTGTTATCCAAATATTTCGAATATTATATCAAATCGAAGGTATCGGAATGTTCTACGTTTCATATGTTGAAAGCTTTTCCAGAAAAGCGACCAAAAAATCGCAGTATTTAAAAGAACAGCAAAACGTGATTTGAGATCCCAAAAATGGTTTCAAAAGTGATCCAAACATTTTGCTCAAACTTTTGCATAACATTCACATGGTTTTCATACAATAAACATCAAAATATTTAGTATGACAAGATTGATGCAGAAACGAAAGAATATACATGCTTTTTTTTAAATCTTTAACGTTACCGAACGACGACACTGAAGCGGGGAAAGATGCGAGGTTGATGCGGGAAGAACATGGCACTATTTTCTTGCAATAAAATTCACCGAAAACTTGCTGGAAAAATCGAATGGAAGGGGCGGCTGCTTTTCTTGCAAAGAACCCTAGTTTCCTCCTTTCAAAAAATAATAAAATCTGAATTGTGATAGTGTGTGTGTTTTGTCGATTTCTAGTGTGTGAAAAAGTGTGTGTGTTTAATTAGGAGTAATTAGTGCTAATTTAACTAATAAAAATAATAATTAATAGGCTAACCCACACTAATTTTAAACAAACTCCTTAATTAAAATAAATACACATTAATTTTATAAAATTCTCCATTTTAACAAAATAAAATGTACAAAGCCAAATTTCAAAATTTCAAAATTCTATACTCACTAAATACATAATTTAGGCTTTAAAATGCTGAAACTTATTAAATTAATTAATATGCCCCAACCTTAACTTAAAAATAAAATATCACATTTAAAAATTACCAAAATCGTCACAGGTCACATTCCCTCGATCCCGCATCGAATAATCGCCTGAAATATGAAACTCGAGAAAATATTTTAATCGTGCATCACAATAACATGAATAATATAAAATAATGCAATTTGAATAAATAATTCATCACTAAAAAAATTATTTTAAACTTGAATAGATGATTTAACAATTAAATAAATGCATGAGATTTACGTGTACTGATTTTGGGCTCTACAACTATAAACTGGTTCGTAACTAAGAGTTTCAGTCTGACATTATTAAGTTCAAAACTGAAGTGGGTCTGTACAACTCTTTGTATCGATTCAAGTTTTTTAGTAAATATTATATCTTTGTGATAGAAGGGGTGACGTGAGAATGTTTGAAATCTTCGAATATTCATAAAATTTTGTGTCTTGTTATTTCAGTTTTATTCTATCTATCAGTCAGTTTATTTCCACTCTTTTATTGTTAACTGATGGATACAAGAAAAACGCCCAACGACAACGCATCTACGACAACGGTTTTTTTGAAAAACCGTTGTCGTATAGTTTTTAACAACGGTTTTAGTGAAAACCGTTGTCGTAGGTGTTTCGGTTTTCTAAAAACCGTTGTCTTTTAGGGTGTCAACGACAGCGGTTTTCTAAAAACCGTTGTCTTTCAGAATTTTTTTAGGGCAAAAGACAACGGTTTATGAACTGTTGTCTTTTGCCATGTTTTTTTTGATAATCGACAACGGTTAGGGTGTCAACGACAACGGTTTTCTAAAAACCGTTGTCGTTCAGCGCTTTTTTAGGGCAAAAGACGACGGTTTTATGAACTGTTGTCTTTTCGTGTGTTTTTTTAGACAATCGAAACAACAGTTTTTAAAAACTGTTGTCTATTAGCTTGTTTTTTTGGACAAACGACAACGGTTTTTAAAAACAAACTTTGCCACATTTAGCGACGGCTTCTCTAAAACCGTCGCTAAACATAACGACGATTTTATAACTTGTCGCTAATTTCAAATTAGCGACGATGTTAACCAACCGTCGCTACATACTGCGACTGTTTATCTAGTGATAGCGACGGTTTTCAGTACATTCGTCGCATGTTTAAAATTAGCGACATTTTTAAAACATCCGTCGCTCAATATAGCGACAGTTTAATATTAACCGTTGCTACTTTTAGCGACAGTTGTTGCAGTTCGTCGCTAATTTGAAATTAGCGACGGTTTAACCAAATACCGCGCAAACTCTCTATAAATAATTTTCTTTCCATTTTCCCCCACAATACTTAAAATTTTTTCTCTCTTACACAATTTTATCAGTTCACACAACACTTAAATTTTCTTCACTACTTCATAATATTTAAAATTTTTCTCTCTTACACAATTTTATCACTTTATACAACACTTCAAATTTTCTCACTACTTCATAACACATAAAATTTTTCTCTCTCACACATTTTTTATCATTTTACACAACACTTAAAAATTTTCCCACTACTTCATAACACATAAATTTTTCTCACTTCTTCATAACACTTAAAATTTATCTCTCTTACACGATTTTAGTTTCGATTGTTAGTTTCTTTTAGATTTATTAAATTATTAAACGAATTTTCTTTATTTTTCGAAACAATTTAGCGACGGAAATAATGATACAAGACCGTCGCTAATATTAGCGACGATTATTATACAAAGACAGTCGCTAAGTTAGCGACAGTTGATTTAACCATCGCTAATTAGCGCGGGTTGACTTAACTGTCGCTAATTAGCGACGGTTTGGAATAAACCCGTCGCTAAAATTATTAGGGACGGTGTTGAACAACCGTCGCAAATTCTACCTACCACAACGGGTAAAAACCGTTGTCGTTGAACGGACTTTCAACAACACCCTCAGTTACAACAGTTTTAAAAAGGCTACGACAACGGATAAAATCCGTTGTCGTATGCCGTTTTTCTTGTAGTTTATATCGATTTACAAGATTCTTGAGTATAAGTTTATTACTAAATTGACTCATAAAAAGCAAAAATGTTATGAAAATTGTCAGTATTTATTCAACACCCTTGTAATAACTCTTTTACATTTACCCGATCCTATCATCATGCTAACGAATATTTAAGATTACTAGAATTTTAGAAACATGTGGACGAAAACCTGAAAAAATATTTCTTGTAGGCAATTCTAAAAATTTTCTTACAAAAAAAAAAAATTATACGTAAAAACCATATTTTCATATAAAAAAATAATAGTTGCCAGAATATACCAACCTTTGCCATATTAAAGGTAAGCCCCTGGCCAAATAATTAGATTTGTTCATCCTAGATTTATATAGTTTCATAAAAAATACCAATAGACGACGATGTCTGAGTTAGTGGTAAGTGAATACCAGCTTGACTAATAATAATAAAGTTCAGTTACGATATTTTACAGAAAATCTCACACTCAACAGAAATATATATTGCCTTCAGGCTATTAATGAGAAAAATTACTAGCACATTAAACTGTTGTATTTGATCTCTTAAGATCAGTTGTGCTAAGAAAGAAAATCAGTTGTTTACTAATAAAGTGTGATATAACTAAGAGTTTCAGTTTGGCAGTGTCTAAGTCCAAACTGAAGTGGGTTATTACAGTTTCTGTAATCAATCAAAGTCTTTTAGTGAAAACCTAACCTTGATATAGAAGAGGTGACGTAGGAGCATTTGAAGTCTCCGAACATCCGTAAAATCTGTGTTCTTTATTTCAGTTATTCTTTGAGTATTCAATCTGTCAGTAAGTTTATTTCCGCACTAATACTAGTTAACTTATTGACATAGACAAGAAGATTCTTGAATTCAATTTTTCACTAAACTGATTAATCTTTATCGAAAAAGATTTGAAAATCTCAAAGTTTTTATTCAAACCCACCTTCTTTCTAAACACTTTAAACCTCCAAACCGATCATAACACAATGCTTGCTTCAGTCTATCAAAGCTCTCCTGGCAGTCTGATCCCCAAACAAACTTCACGTTCTTCTTCATCAAGACGGTTAATGGCACCGCAATTGAAGAATAACCCTGGATGAACTCCCTGTAATACCCAGCTAGACCTAAGAAACTGCGGATCTCTATCATACTCTTAATCTCAGACTGCCTCAACTTTGCTGGAAACCACCTCGACTCCATACCTGGAAAGGATGTGGCCCAAGAATGCCACTCTGTCTGGCCAGAACTCGCACTTGCTGAACTTGGCATACAGTCGTCTGTCCTGCAAGGTCTGTAGCGTGGTCCTCAAATGCTGATTGTGCTCCTCTCCGCTCTTCGAATAGATCGGGATTTCGTTTAGGAAAACTATGACGAACTGATCCAAATACGACTAAAACACGCGATTCATGAGATCCATGAAGACCGTTGGAGTATTTGTCTGTCCGAAGTTCATCACCATAAACTCATAGTGCCCATAACGCATCCTGAAAGTCGTCTTGTTCACATCAGACTCTCTCACCTTCAGCTGGTGGTATCCTAATCGGAGATCTATCTTTGAAAATACTGATGCCACATGAAGCTGGTCAAATAGATCCTCAATCCTAGGCGGAGGATATTTGTTCTTGACTGTGACCCCGTTCAGTTCTCTGTAATCTATGCCGAGCAGCATACTATCGTCTTTATTCTTCACAAAAAGTACCGGTGTGCCCCATCGAGAAAAACTCGAGCGAATGAAACCCTTGCCCAACAAGTCCTGAATCTGATCCTCCAGCTTCTTCATCTCTGCAGGTGCTAGACGATAGGGTGCCTTAGAAATCGGCATTGTACTCGGCATCAGCTCAATAGAAAAATCCACCTTCCTATCTGGTAGAATGCCTGAAACATCGTCCGGGAAGACAAAGAGAAAATCTCTAACCACCTCGACATCCTATAGTCTCTGACTGACTAGCTCAGTCACTGCCACAATACTCTCCAGAAATGCTTGGCAGCCTCTCCTCATAAATTTTCACACACAGATGCAAGAAATGATGTGTGGCATCTGCTGGTGTCTAGCTGCCTCAAAAATAAATGGCTTCCCGACGGCGGTTGGACAGATACTGACCTCCGTCAAAAATTTATCGCAGCTCCGTTTGAAGAAATCCAGTCCATAACCAGAATAATTTAGAACTCAGGCAATGGTAGAACAATCAAATCAATCTGTACCACATTTTTCTTCAACAGAAGAACTCTTCACTATCTGCAAGGTAAAAATCTGATCGCCTGAAGGAATCGAAACTCTGAATCCCAAGTTCATGGCCTCTGCTATGATCCCTAGTCGCTTGACAAATGTCTCGGATATAAATGAATGTGTAGCCCCAGAATCTAGCAATGCATACGTGGCTACACTTGAAATAAATATCCTTCTTGAGACAAAACATATCATCAAATCCAATCGTGTTGAAACTTAAGGTAATTTTCTATCAATAATTATCCAAAATTCTCGAAAATCTCCATTTTAGTACTAGTAATCCTTCGAAAATTACAAAATTTACCCCTAGAAATTTTTCGGAAATTGCAATTTCAGCCTTAAAGTTTCGAATTTTCTTCAACTTAGCCCTTTTTTTTTCAAAAATCATTAATTTGATCCCAAAAATCTCAAAAATTCAAAAAAAAAAAAACCCCTCAATTTATCGCGAATTCGCATATCAGCCCCTAAGCTCTCGTTTTGTTGCAATTAGGTCCCTACACTTTTCGGTTATTGTAATTTGACCCTTAATACTCTTAATTAATTCAATTCAACCCTTACGTTCCCTGTTAGAACATGCAACATACTTTATTCTATGTTCTCAATCACAAAAGTGATTCCATCATACCACATAATATTCAATGCAATCGAGGCGATAAATAAAAATTTTAAGCAAAAATGTTATCGGTAATCAGTGTCGAGTCTGGCTTAGCCTCCACCTCCTCGACATGCATCACATAGGCTCTGCCAATGGTATGGCCCTTGTTCCAAGGGTAGTCAGCAGCTTTGTGGCCCTCTTCCTTGCAGATAAAACACTTGAAAGTCCCTTACATACATTTACCGTAGCGGAACCGGTTGCACTGCTTACAGGGATGTCTCTCCTCTGGCTTAGGAGTAACCCGAGCCACTACTAAACAGACTAAAAAACATACAAAATCAAAGCTTAATAACAACAATTAAATAGCGGAAACCAAATACTTAGTCATCTTACAATCCAAACAAAAACAGAACAATAACAGCAGTCTTAAACATTAATACAACCATAACGAAAACATAATTCTGAACGAGAAAATGATAAACCACAGAAAACCTCCACTGGATCATCAACGAAAACCCAACTACTCTAGCCACTGCCCTGGTTGTCCGAGCCGTCCAACCTAAGACCTGCCCCGGGGAATGGGGTGCCCAAGATGAAAACAAGGACGTGAGCGACAATCGCCCAATACGAGAATGTACGAGTATACAAACTGATATGATGCATGCGAAATGCAATATTCTCGGATATAAAGGATCAAGTCATGAATCTCATGCTCATTCTAGAGGCGCCTGAGTGTGTAGTCTCTGATGTTCCCTAGGCATGTTTTGGCTCCCACACTAATCATCAAGACGTGGACCTACAATGTCCAGGTCATCAGAGCCCGCGGGACCCGTCAGACACTATAGCTCTCGATATCCCATCGTCCACAATACAGAATAAGACTGAGCGACCCCAACAAACGAGGTATATCTCAAAAGATATCAGGCTCAACATGGTATGTCATTTATAATATGCCAAAGCAGTAAAACATGTATCATGAAAAAGATAAATATGCAGCATATAAGTGTGTATACTACGCTTGGATATCTCAGTCATTACATCATGTATCTCACTGAAACAATCTGACAGAAAGCTCTTAACCTAGACAATACCAACATAATGAAATAACGAACAAACCAGATCAAACATGCTACAAGCTCCCTAATGATCCTTAAATCACTATATAAGGATTTAGGATTATACCTGCGTCCGTCGTTAGCCCGCTGATGATGTCTCGGTCTCAGTTCACCGACCCCTCTTCGAGTCGATACTAGCTCCGAAACATCTCGACACCAAAGTGCCCTAGAAACTAGCTTGAAAACCTAAGGTGTAACTAGAACTCTCTCTGAACAATGCGGTGAAGAAAACAAAAGAATTCGACTTCTATTTATAGGCTGCATCCGGACTATTTCAAAAAATCCGAATCAATCTTATCTGCCACGTGTCAGAATCTCATTTGTCTAGTTGGATTTCTCGAGATAATGTAATCTGAAGTAGATCGGTTATCCCTTTTAAAATTTGGTGGATCCCAACAGCTTGATCCCGATTAGCAATTCCTTAATAATACTTAACTAAAAACTCATTAATTATCTCTTAATTAATATTTCATTCAAAACAAGGATTCAGGTCATTACATATTTCTTCTGCGGCTGTGAGCTCTGTTGGGCCTGATGCCTCTTCCGCTGCATCTCCGCATCAATATACCTCAGGGCCTGCTCCGCCTGAAAAGTACAAGCGATGGCAGCATCATAGGAAGCCGGCCTCATCAACATAACATCCCGACATACAATGGGTCTGAAGCCATCCATAAAGTTCCTCAACTTCTCAGCCTTGTCTCTCGCAATAAGGGGCACAAAGTAACAGCCCATATCAAATATCCTGATAAAATCTGTCACAGAAAAATCCCCCTGTCAAAGACTCATAAACTCTCGTGTCAGGCGTCCCCTCACATCAGCTGGAAAATACTTATTGTAGAATATGTCCTTGAACCGATTCCATGTAAGGGTATCCAAATCCACCCCGTGTGCTGCTCCCTCCCACCAAAGGGATGCATCGTCCCTCAGCATGTACGAGGAGCACCTAACTCTGTCTCCATCTCTCATATTCAAATACTGGAAGTGCAGCTCCAGTTACCGTATCCAACCCTCCGCCACAAATGGGTCAGTATTACCCCCGAACTTCTTCGAGTTGAGCCGCATGAACTGCTCATAGATGTCAGTCTGGGGTCTCAGAGCCTGCTCCATCAATCTACCAATACCCTCCAGAACGCGGGTAGATGTATCTCCAGGTGGTGGTGGTGGTGGTGGTGGAAAGCCTCTATCGCCTCCAGGATTATCATCCTGCCGGTCGGTGCTAGGGGATCGTCTAGGAGGCAAAATATTTGAATACTGTCCAAATTCTAAACGTAAAACATCATGCAATTCAATCTAGTTTTCAATCATTTAATCCTTAAAACATATAAACAACTAAACATATACTGTAAAGTATATATCATGTAAACATGAAGGTGATAGCATTAAGCTAGTTAAAACATTTAAACTTACAGACTTGAGACTTGATGACTGAGCTTTTGAAGCTGGAAATTGCACAACCCTTACAGGAACCTTGCTCTGATACCAACTGTAAATTCTACTACTAAAATAATATTTTTTTGTAAGCTATTTTAAAAAATTGCTCCAACACATGCATTTAAAAAGAATCATTCAACTATTGAATAAAAATATTGCAATTAAATAATTTAACATCATCAAATTCCTAAACTACTGCTGTAAAAGAACTCAAATGTAACAGTCAAAACTCTGCCAAACCATCAACATGTAAAAAGATGTAAAATTTATCAAATAAACAATGTTTCACTCCTGACTCATAAACATATAGTGTGGAAAACAGAAGGTCCTAGGGTTAGCGTGCGCACTCCCAGCTCTGTCTACTCAGTCTTCTGCGCCTCCTGTCTCCACATCATCTTGCTCACCTGCATCATTCACACCTAGTGAATATAAAGACTCAACACAACTGAACTATTATAACAAGTACATATACATAACATGCAACAGTAAAAGTACTGTAATTAAAATACATTTCATGATCTTGAAAGTATGAACTTAAACATAACCTGTCAAAGCATAAATGTATCCATAACATATCTCATCATATCAACATATACATGTTCATTTTCTTTTATTGAATTCATTTCATTAGTTGTGGCTTTTGTATCAGCTCTAATTCGATGGATACATCTATGTATAACCGTGATACTCGGCGGGAGAAACATTAAAGACAATTTTACCCATCCATTGAGTCCTGACCTTACATGTTCGTGTTCCTGTTCGTATTAGTCACAACCAACTCCCCTCCTTCAAAAACATGTGATCGTATTCATCACTTATAAAAATCATGAATATACGTACATTTTCTTAAAATCAAGCATGCAAAGTATTTTCCGTATTTTCATATAAATTCTTGTTCATATTAATATATACATTTTAAACATGCAATTTTGGTGATCAAGGTGCTGCCAGGACTGCTAACTCGATTCAGGTGCAAAATGACAATTTTGCTCCAGGAAACCCTAATTGACCATTTTACCCTAGACCTAAAAATTTTGATCCGAAGCCAACTAGACTTAATAAAACACCTCAAAACATATTTATAACCATTTCTTAGACGTATACTTGGGCCCATTCAGTAACTTTTATGAATCGTTTTAAAAATTGGATCGAGGTTCCGGTTTTAACCCGAATCAACCCGAAACTTAACTAGACTTTATCAAATTTTAACCATGAATTATTCACACCCTGCCAGCCCCTAAACAACAAAATCATAGCCATTTAGAACCCCCTAAATTCAGCTGCACCTTACTGGAATTTTCTGCTCGTCTCAAGCTTCAAACCCTAGTGCACCTAGCCTCTAAAAACTCGATTCTAGACCCTAACAAGCATGACCAGCCCTTAACCAACTATCCTAGGACCAAGATCAAGCCGTGGACTCCTTGTTAGACCAACCTTAATCACGACTACAGCCCCACGCACGTGGATTTCTCGGCCTCACCAAGAAGTGACCCGACTAACCCTTTAACCTTCACATCGCCTCTACCCTTGTGTCCAGCTGTTCACGGCCCCTACCTAGCCTTTTCATGGATCCACCAAGGTCTGAACCACGGTCGGAACCAATCCATGCCCAGTTGCCCTCTTCATTGCTCCTGATCTAGCCAAGAAAACCCTAGGTCTAGGAAATAAACGATCGGCCGTCCCATGACTCGATCCAGATCAGACTCCAGCACCTATACACCTCCGATCTTGACTTGTACAGCCCTTAAACACTGTGATCTAGCATACCCTTACATGCACAATGAAAAACGTGAGCATCATGACCAAGTGTATCCAATTTTTGGTGTCAAAATCGTGTAAAACCATTGCAAGATGATATATTTAAGAATTTATCATGCACAAACATACAAATCAACATATAATGATGTGAATGATGAGAAAAACAAGTTATAGGGTGTGCCTTTGCGTATTTACTCTCGAAAACCTCAATATAATCGCGTAGTACGGGCACCGGAGGGATAAGGAGGAGTTCCTTTGAAAAGCTTGAGAGAAACCAAGAGGAAAAGCTGCTGAAAAGGGGAGGAGACGGCCAAATGATAGAGTAGGGTGGTTAGGGTTTTGGGAGGTAGAGTAGGTGTAATATAATTAGTATAATGACCCTTTAATTAAAAATAATGAGATTAAGAAGGAATTTAGGCCCATTATGTATTAAAATAGTCTAATTAAGCCCAAAAACACTCACGTAAAATATTTCGTTTTGGTACATTTTTGAAAATATTGCTCGAACCATCAAAAAGTCCTTCGACTTGTTAAAATTTGCGCACCGGTTTAAAATATGACGTGATGAGTAAAAATATTTTACGAAAACCCATTTTCGAAAATCTAACATATATACATCAAATATTAAATAATTAAAAATATTATTTAATAAAAATATTTTTCCTTAATTGTCACCGGTCTCCGTTACTCATTCGAGCGCGAAATACTGTTAAGAACCCTAGTAAATGAAATCTGAACAAACCATGAACGAAAACACCTATCCATGTCATGATCATGCAGTTAATGCATTAAAAAGAATTAAACACATATTTTATGAAAACCTTAGATTGCATGCAGTAAAGTCACATAGTTCGAATTTTCTAAACCTTTCAATTTGAGTGATAATAGGCCTAGATGTTAGACCCATGAGTTTGAAGAGATGTTTGTCTATCTATTGTACAACATCATATCTGTTAGAGATCAGTCTGACTCTTTTCATACCGCCGATCTTGTCCCCAGCAGGGACATTATTACTCGTTAAGATATGACACCACATATCTGCTGATAGATGAAAAATCAAGGTTTCCGACCCCAAGAAAGAACTGAAGCCAGAAATCTAGTTACTGGCTTACATCGTGGCCAAAGGGCTACTCGCCAAAGCAGGATCTTTTGCTGCTCTCACACTGGAAAAATTTCAAGTCATGACTGCTATCATGGCTAGAAAAATAGCAATGGAAATGTATCATCCTCAACCTTCTCAAAAACATGTTTCAGTCATCGAAACAATCAAAAGGATTTGCAGTGCCGCACAGCTATTTTCTGAAAAGCAAGGGTTTGGTGGGTTACTCCTACGAGAGGCCATCCAAGTTCAAGATTTTCAATGTCAAAGAGTGTTCAGCTGCCGAAACTCAAGCTGGAAATCTCTCCTGAACAATTCATTAAGGTGAAAAAAGAGATTGGGACGAAGGAAGCTCCCAAATCAGTCAAGAAAGCCAAGAAGACAATTCAGAAGAAGACAATCAAACGCAAATTAATTGTCAGTGAAACTGATTCTGAGAAGACTCCCTCTCCTAAAATCGCCAAGAAGCCCAGAACTATCAAGACGAAACTAGCAATTGTTCTGAGCACCATCCCAACTGACAGGCTGATACTATCTGGAGCTGAACAGCCGATCAAGGCTACTCCTTTGCGAGCAATACCAGTTAAATCTCCAAATGAACAGGCAGTTATCACATAAACTGAAGAACCAGTTCAGTCATTTGCCCTGACAAGTCGTTCCAACAATAATTGAAGAGGCTCAGCTGCACTTGATACAATCTTAAGAGGTGCCAGCTGAAAAACCAACCACAGTTTCAGTTGTTCAAACAACTGAAGAACCAATTTTTGAATCATCTGAGCAGCTAAGTGAAGAACCAACTACTGTTTCAGCTGATCAACCAACTACAGAGTCTTCAAGTTCCAATGTTGTTCCGAATCTCTCTTCTCCTCCACAGCTTCACTAGGAAGCTATACCAAACGGTATTTCAGAAATGGTAGTATTGGAACTGAAACAACTGACAGGGCATTGGTGATCTTTAATCAAGGAAACAGGGAGCAGGAACCAGAAATCTCTGGAGCCATGTATCTTGGTATATCAATAGAAACTAAATCAATGGTCAAAGAAATTCAGGCCATTCAGACCAACCTTGTCAGTGTAATGACTTTCATTTCTGACATCAAGTCAACCAAATTTATGCATACTATGAAGCTCAACTATGTAAAGGAGCACACTATGGGAAGACTACAACAAATCATAAAGGATGTAACTTCTCTATTTTTCCAAATGGAAGAACTTAGAAAAGATAGAGTGTCAGCTGAAGCACACTTCCAAACTCAAGCATTGTTCACAAGACGCCTTGATTTTTTGGAAAACATGGTCTCAAAAAGAATGGATTTGCTGCAAGAAATTCTGATGAATGCAGTATCAAACTTCTCCTCGGATGTTCGTATGTTATCCAAAAATGTTGATGCGTTTGACAAAAAGGGGGGAGAAGAAGGAAAAGATCAGCACGAGCAATCTACAAAGAGACCCATGCAAAAATAGAAAATTTTTGGCATATTTTTGAAGATTATTTTAGTCAGTTAGAAGATTATTTTTTCTTTCATTCTTTGTACGAATCTGTACATTGGAATAATTGTCAATAAAAGGTTATTTTATCTACAATGAGTTCAGTTGATCAGCTCATATTTTCTAAGTTTTGTCAAACACCAAAAAAGGGGAAATTGTTGGAAACTGAATTTCGGAAGTTTGACAAACTAAGCGCTTAGTAGATTGAACTACTTGATCAAGAAGACTGATAGAAACTGATATAAAATACACAAACTATCGGTTGCCTATAACTGAAGATGAGTACATGGATTTTCTAAGGCAACTGGACTAGCAAACTGAACTATGCAGACAACTGACTGATCATTTGGAACTGATCATCTACTACAATCAGTTGTGAGCTTATCAGCTACATCCTATCAGCTGATATTTCAGCAGTACACGTCATCAGTTAAGGAAAAAGGACGTTCAATCGACAACTATAAAAAAAGCTGACTGCAAAAGTAGTGGGATCGCAAAAGCTGCAGTGTACGATTGTCAGAAGAATGTTGACATGGAAAACAACGGATATAAAGTTTCAAATTATATTCAATATTACATTTGGAGGAAAAGTCTATAAATGGCAGAGAAGAGAAGCTGAGAAATAGAGTGTGTGTGAATCAACCCGATCGATATACTATTCTATCAACCGAGCTGTTACTTTGCTGAAATCTTTTCAAATGTCAAAGTTCACGCTTATTGTATACATTCATAGCATTCAAGACTATCCTTCGAGCTTACAAGCACAAACTGTTATTATTATAATACTTGATCTTGAAAAGGTCAGTTGCGCTAAATTATTTCAGTCCAATTGAGTATTGTAAATTGGTTCGTAACTAAGAGTTTCAGTTTGGCATTGTTAAATCCAAAACTGAAGTGGGTAGGTATGTACAACTCTTTGTACCGATCAAAGTCTTTTAATAAATATCTTATTTTTGTGATAGAAGGGGTGACGTAGGAGTATTTGAAATATCCGAACATCCATAAAATCTTGTGTCTTCTTATTTCAGTTTTATTCTATCCATCAGTCAATTTATTTCCGTACTTTTATTGTTAACTGATTAATATCGATTTACAAAATTCTCGAGTATCAGTTTATCACTAAACTGACTCATAAAAAGAGAAAATGTTGTGAAAATTGTCAGTGTTTATTCAACCCTCTTCTAAAAACTCTTTCACCTTTACCCGATCTTATCATTATGCTAACGAATATTTAAAATTACTAGAATTTTAGAAACATGTGGACGAAAACTTGAATAAAATTTTCTTGTAGGCAATTCTAAAATTTTTCTTACAAAAAAAAAAAAATTTATACGTAAAAACCATATTGTCATATAAAAAAATAATAGTTGCCAGAATATACCAACCTTTGCCATATTAAAGGTAAGCCCCTGGCCAAATAAATAGATTTTTTCATCCAAGATTTATATAGTTTCATAAAAAAATATACCATAGACGACGATATCTGAGTTAGTGGTAAGTGAATACCAGCTTGACTAATAATAATGTATACGATTCATTGTCAACATCGAGTTTGCCGAATTAAGTTTTAAAAAAAAAAAAAACTAGATAGTCACAGTTGTCACCAACTTACACAAAAATAAAATGATTTTTTTAATAGTTTATTTAGCATAGTAAAGGGCACTCATGCAGTTTTTTTCTGTTGGTTCGAAGTGGGAAATCACATTAAATTGCAAGGCCAATCAATTCACGCACGCTCTCCCAGCTCACGCGTGACCCCTCTTGTTTTGTTATTTCAAAACCCAACGTATTCAAAATCATTCAAGCCTACAAGATTGACATTAAAAAAAGCTCTTTTAATGTGATATCTATTTATTTTGGAATTTTTTATTAATCAAAATTTGATGTTTGTAAAATTATTTTTTTTTATAGAGAATATTGCTAATATGACATGTGATATGCTAATGATTTTTATGTTTTCTGACTAGAAAATGACTAAAAGTTCAAAAAAAAAATTAAAAAAATCGACTACTTAGAATACGCACAATAAGCCAACACTTTACATGGCTTTGCCCAATTTGATACTAGCTTAGCTAGCTTTTTTGTAAAATAATAAACTACAAGTATATATATTTAATTTTTGAAATTAATTGTTTGTCCCATAAATTAATGAAATAATCATTTCAATTCACGCTTCACCAAACAACTTTCGAAACATGCAATCATTTAATTTTCCTTCCTCAATTTTGAAGGAAATATAATTTTATGTTTTAAGAAATCCTAAAGATATCACACCAAACAAACTAATGAGAAGTCCATTATTCAAAATGTTGCTCGTCCCAACTTAATACCTAAAGGGAAAACTCTTTTTATATAAAGTAAAGCAAGGGTTTCTTCCACACTTTCTATTAAACCTCTCCCGACTGACCCCTTTCCATCCATTTTCAGAGAGAAATTTATCTCCTTTATCATATTTCTTGGTGCTGCAGTAGTACTGTAACATATATATACCAAGATGTCTGTAAGTTTTTACTTAATGCTGTCGTTTTACATCTTTATTATTATCATTATATTCTTGCAAATCTTGACAAATGGGGCGTTTTGTTTTTGTTTTTGGAAGATGGTGGAGGTTAGAGTTCCTAACTTGGACTGTGAAGGGTGTGCTACAAAGCTTAGAAAATCCCTATTCAAGCTTAAAGGTAAGTGACACACATTAGGGAGTGTTTGCAAAATAACCAAAGAAAATTGGAGAATCACTTTTTTTTTTTTTTTTTACAATTTTCAAACTCTGCCGAATCATCTTCTTGAAATGATCCATTGATTTTGAAAGACAAAAGTTTCATCATAAGTTCTTGTCTGCATTTTTTTCTCTACTTTTTCCCGGGTTTAATTAGATATTTTTATAATGAATGTACCTATTTTGGGTTGGTGTAAATAGTTGGTGTTTAGAGATTTGAATTTCAAAATAAGAATGATATTACTCCTGCTTTTTAACCGAGGCTGTCCACACTATTTGAGGTGTGTTTTTATTATAAGCATATTTATAGCATATTAAAAAGTATAAAAGAAAGATGAAATAATTTTTAAAAATAATTAGAAAGACGGAAAGTATTAAATTTAATTAAATAAATTCATCAAATCAAAAAAATTATTTTACGTCAAATAATTATACTATTCAGGAAAAATATATTATTAATGCTTTTAACTACCTGCAATTGTATAGGGATCTTGCATAAAATATTTCTATGTTATATCCTAAATGGCATTGTCGATAAAGATAATTTAAAATTCTTGCTAGCTATATATAATGTAGGTAAAAACTTGTGTGAGATGGTCTCACGGATCGTATTTGTGAGACAAGTCTCTTATTTGGGTCTTCTATGAAAAAATATTACTTTTTATTGTGAATATGGGTAGGGTTGACTCATCTCACAGATTAATATCCGTGAAACGGTCTCACATAAGACCCACTCAAAAGTAATATTCTTAATTGGAAGGGGGCGTGAGGTGTTTTCACATATTCCATTTAAAATTTAATTCTAAATAAAATTGGTTTTTTTTTTTTAGTTTAAAGGGAACTGAAATTGTGACCCAATGGGTTTCTTTTCAACCTTTTCCGGTAATGGGCTTTCGTTCACGGCCCATTACGGGAATGGGATTCTTTTTCCCCATTTTGCACATCCATGTAAATAAATAAAATATATATTTGTGCTCTGAAAGATCCACCAATCAATCCACAATTTATCAGGTGTGGATGCGGTAGATGTAGAAATGGAGTTGCAAAAGATCACCGTTAGTGGCTATGGATTAGAGGAGAAGAAGGTCCTCAAGGCCATCAAACGTGCCGGAAAAGCGGCGGAGCCGTGGCCATATCCGGGATACTCATATTTTTCCTCATTTTACAAATACCCATCTCACATTGTCAACCATTACTATGAAACATCACGAAATGTTGTCTCACCAAACGTGCACACGTTCTTCCACACGCCGGCGGTGTACTCGGTGGCTGTGGCTTCGGATGAGGCGGTTGCGTCGATGTTCAGTGATGATAATCCACATGCTTGTTCTATCATGTGAAAATATGTTTTGAGATTTTTATTTTTTAATTGAGGTTATTGGGGTTTAGAATGTGTGTTTATGTTTCTTGATGAAAGCAATTGTGATGTACTTCACCTGGTGTATTGTCTTTGCTGTTTGAATTCTTTGGATGTGCAATTTTTTCTTTTTTTTTTAGTTATTTTGCTATACTTGTGATCAATATGTTTCTGCACCTGGGGAATAGGCTCTATTTTAAGCATAAATCCGGCAGAATGGGCCATCGAAAGTAGCTTTGTTGCCGAACCCTGACCAATTTATATTTGTAAGTTGATGATGGATTATTTATTTTGATTTGAGTGCCGTATATATTCTGTGTTATTGTTTGTGTCTCGGAGACCATAATCTTATGTAACTTTAGCAGTATTCGACTCATCATAGAGAACTTAATTGGACTATGTTTTGCACATAATGTTAGATTTAATTTAATTGTGGTAATGAGAGTCAAAATCAATAGACCGTAATAGTTAAATCAGAAGACAATATAAATTGACAGAAGCAAAACTTGGCTTATAAAAAGCAGAACTCGAATTATAAGAGCAGAATCAGAATTTAGAAGAAGCAGAAGCATAACTTATCAGGACTTGACGTTTTTTACTTGATCGTTACAGTCTTAATTGTTACCGTTACTTTACCTAGTACTAGCATTTATTGCACCATTAATACTGTACAAAGACATTTAACGCTCCTTACTAGTTTTCATATGAAACAAGACTGATTACTCTGAAGTTTTCTGCAGTACCTTTTTTAGGTGATAAAGCTGATTTTAATCAGGAGTATCAGAAGCTGTTTTTTATTATAGACATTGGATTCAAGCATTCTATATATAAGGGTCAAATCCTTTATAGAAAACAACTTTATTTTTATCAACGCAACGATTATTCCAAAGCTAGTTTGAGCTATCATCAACTACAACTTATCTTCAAACTCAACATACACAAAAGCAGCACACGCTTTATTCTAAATATCCGATCTTTGTAGATCATATTGTGCTGCTGTTTCGTAATCTCTTCAAGCTAAACACTTTACTATATCTTATTGAGAAGAGTTTGTAATATGGATAAACGTCTTTTCCAGAACTTTGTTGTATTCATTTACATCGTGTTGAGAAACTAAGAGTTTCAGTAGGCAAAGGATAAGCCCTACTGAAGTGGGTGTGTACAAGTGTTGTACTGTAATAACCAAAGTCTTTTAGTGATACCTTATGCAAACAGAAGAATGAGAGATGTAGAAGATTTTATCTTCGAACTTCCAGAAACAACCACTGTTCTACTACCTATTGTTTTATTTTTTTCACCCCATACTATCAGATCGTTTCCGCACTTATTTTTGTGATATGCTGGTTATACATTTGAACAAGATAAACTATAATCTCTAACAAGATTCTAGCTCTTTTTGCAAAAAAAGTCCAACAAAAGAACAAGTTTATTCACCCCCTCTAAACTCTATATCGATCCCCAACAAATGGTATCAGAGCAGATTTTTCTTGTTCCGAAAATTTACAACATAAATGGCACACTTCAGTAAAGTTCCCATGTTCTCAAAAGAAGATTTCGATGACTGGAAGATCCGGATGCAAGACCGTCTTGCAGCCCAAGATGATGACATGTGGTTTGTCATCATAGATGGTCCCCTGAAAATTTTAAAGTCAAATACAGATATTGCTGTTACTAAGGAGGCACCACAGATGGTTGAGAATCACTGAGGAGAATGGACAAGTGAGGACAAAAAGAAAGCTAATCTTGACAATGTTGCGAAGGACATTCTCTACAAAACTCTCCACAAAAATACCTTCAGTAATATCAAGATATGTCCTACTGCAAAAGAGATTTGGGAAAAGCTTGTCTAAATCTGTGAAGGAAATGAACAGACGAAGGAGAACAAGTTATCTGTAGCAATACAGAAATTTGAAAATCTCAAAATGAAAGCTGGAGAAACTCTGAGCGAGTTTGATGAACGTTTCAGCAGCTTGGTAAATAAGCTGACAGCTCCAGGAAAGGAATATGGCAACAGAGAAATAACACTCAAAGTAATGATAGCTTTACCCAGGGAATGAGACATAAAAACTATGACTATGAGAGTATCTAAAGATCTGAACAAGTTAGAACAACACGACTTGTTTGCAGACTTAAAAGCTTATGAGTTCGAACTGGAAGTGAAAAGTGGAGAAGAGACCTCATCGAATCCACCTACCAAGGCTCTTACTGCATCTGCTACTGCTGTAGTTGCTCCAAGTGCATAACCTGCTACTGACATTGAAAGCACATCTAAAAAGACTGCTGAACAGATCGGCAATGATGCTATGTACTTATTTGTGAAGAAATTTTTCAGATTCATGAAGACGAATCACCGAGCTTACCAGGGTCCTAACCGAAACTTTAAGAAAGATTCACCACCTGGTGACATGGCGTGTTTCAACTGTGGAAAATTTGGGCATTTCATTGCTGATTGGTCAAAGCCGAAGAAGGATGATCAGAAAAAAAAATACAAGAGGAATGACTAGAAATCCAGAAGAGAGCGCAAAGAGATGATTGCTGAAGAAAGCAAATCAAAATAGGCAGATTCTAGTTCTGAGTCTTCTGACTCATAAATTCATTCCAGTGATAGCGATGCAGAAAAGATCAAATGTCTCATGGCAGACACTGAATCAACCTCGACATCTGGGAGGTATTTGACTTTGACTCTAATGAATTTACACGAACTGATTTGGTTAAAGCACTGCATGACATGATAGAAGAGTACTCAAGACTTTCTCAATCATTCGAGTAAGTTAAAACTGAAAATCCAAACTTTAGAGATCAAATAAATAAGTTTATTATCTTGCTAGAAAACAGTTGCAGTGATCTAAAAGTTGAGATAAGTAAGTTGAAAACTGAGAATGACAGAGTACATGCAGATTACCAGACGATGAAATCTGAAAACCAAAAGCTATCGGTTCTGGTGAATGCATGAAACAAGTCTTCTGTTTCACTAGAGAAGATGCGAAAATTACAGAAGCAATCTGGAGACATGAGTGGTCTCGGATTCAGTAATAATGAAATCAATTCTGAAACAAGTACTAAGCCAGAAATGGTATTCATTTTCTTAAATCCAGTGTGGTATATGAACCAGTAGTACCAACTATTCGAGTTGAAAGGTTTATAGATCAGAAGAAAAGAAGGAAGCATTATGGTCTGGGTTTTTTTGAACCTGAGGGAAGAGTCCACCAGAGTGCTGGATCCAGTAGAGGATTCAACTCAGGAGGACAACCCTCAGTGAAGGTTAGAAACTACCAGCACTATAATTCTAGACCTATCCAGAAGAGATATTGACCAGACGACAAAAACAGAAGGGAAGAACGACATCCTATAATGCACTCTGTTAGAAATAACAGACCTTCTGTTGCACACACATCTGTGGATACCCGAAGTACAAGGTCACCTAGAATTGTACAAATGTGGGTTCCTAAAGGACTGATAAGGCTTGGACCCAAATAGATTGGGTACCAGTTACTAAAACTTGTGCTTGCAAGAACAGGAGAAGAAAACCAAGATAAGAAGCTCCACATAGTATCTAGACAGTGAATGTTCCAGACATATGACTGGGCAAAAGAGTCTACTTTCAGAAGTAATGAGTTGTAGTGGACCAAAGATAACTTTTGGGGACAACTCAAAAGGTAAAACCGTGGGTAAGAGTAAGATTGTCCATGGTAATATTACTATGGATAATGTGCTCTTAGTTGAAAATCTTTGTTACAATTTAATCAGTATTAGTCAACTATGTGATAATGGTTACTCAGTAGCTTTTCAGAATCACACCTGCTCAGTTAAATATGCCAATGAATCTATAGTCCTAACCGGAAAAAGAGAAGGCAACACATACAAAGTATCATGGAACATAGATCATGTTAATGTTCCTACATGTTTAGTTGCCTCCCTGAGTGATAAATATTGGCTCTGGCACAAGAGATTGAATCAACTGAACTTCAAGTCAATCAATAATCTCAAGAAGCAGAACATAGTTGATGGCTTACCCGATATTAATTTCTTTAAGAACATGTATGTTCTGCATGTCAACTTGGAAAACAAGTAAGATCTAGCTTCAAGAATAAAGGTAGTAAATCAACATCAAGGTGCTTGGAATTATTGCATATGGACATTTTTGGTCCAATCCCTATCATGAGCTCAGGGGGAATGAAGTATACTCTTGTTGTTGATGAATTTTCTAGATTTACTTGGGTAATATTTTTTGCTGGAAAATATCGAACCAATAGCCTCCTGATCAAGCTTCTGAAAAATATTCAAAATGAAAAATCAATTTTTGTCATTAAAATCAAAAGTGATCGGGGTACTGAATTTACTAAAGAGATTCTTGAGTTATATTTGGATGAACTGGGTATTCATCATGAATATTCAGATGCCAGAACGCCTCAACAAAATGGTGTAGCTGAAAGGAGAAACAGAAGTCTTAAAGAAGCTGCTAGAACAATACTAGCAGATGCAGACATCTCTCAGCGCTTCTGGGCGGAAGCAATCAATACAACATGTTTCTCACAAAACAGAACCATGATCAACAAGAGGCACAATCAGACCCCATATGAGATATGGAAAGGGAGTAAGCCTAATGTATCATATTTTCATGTGTTTGGTTGCAAATGCTTTGTGCACAATAATGGTAAAAATTATTTTTCTGCATTTGATTCAAAATCAGATGCTGGAATATTTCTTGGATATTCAGTAGTAAGCAAAGCATTTAGAATTTTCAATAATAGTACTCTTAATGTTGAAGAGTATATTCTTGTTGTTTTTGATGAAGAGAGCAGTGCTCTTGAAATTTCTAACGTGTCAAATCTAAGTAATAGATTAGATAGAATTCATCTGGAACTGGATAGTGAAGATGATGCAGTACCAAGTGTCAAAGATGCTCAATATCCAGAACCAGACATTCCTCTAGTAGAACCAGTTGTTCAGACACATGACATTCCAGAACCTACTACTGCTTTAGCTGAGCATTATCTGAATCCATCAAACCAGGAAGAAATTTCTTTAAACCCTTTTGTTTGGAGAAAATCTCACCCTCCATATTTGGTTATTGGTAATCCATCAGCTCCATTAAGAACCAGAAGGCAAATAATAAATGAATATATGCATGCTGCTTTTATCTCTCAGGATGAACCAAAGAAGATTGAAGAAGCTATTCTGGATCACAGTTGGATTGAAGCTATGCAAGAAGAGCTGAATCAATTTAAAAGAAATAAAGTTTGGTTTGTTGTACCTAGACCATCTCATCAAGCAGTCATTGGAACTCGGTGGGTATTTAGAAACAAGCTAAATGAAGAAGGTACCGTGGTTAGAAATAAAGCAAGACTGGTGGCTCAAGGTTTCAGACAAGAATAAGGGATATACTATGATGAAAACTATGCACCAGTAGCAAGGCTTGAAGAAATCGGAATATTCTCAGCCTTTGTTGCTTTCAAAAAATTCAAAGTTTATCAGATGGATGTGAAAAGTGCCTTTCTAAATGGTCTACTATAAGAAGAAGTCTACGTTGAACAACCTCCAGGTTTTATTGATCATTTCTTGCCACATCATGTTTTTAAATTACATAAAGCCTTGTATGATCTGAAACAGGAACCTAGGGCTTGGTATGACACTCTCTGAAATTTTTTTTTAATCATTATTTTACAACCGGCACAGTAGAAAAGACTTTATTTATTTTAGTTAAGAATAAGCATATTTTGTTAATATAGATTAATGTTAATGACATTATCTTTGGGTCAACTAACCCCAAATTGTGTGAAACGTTTGCTAAGATAATGCAGTAACAATTCGAAATGAGCATGATGGGAGAATTGACATTCTTCCTAGGATTGCAGATCAAGCAACTCAATACAGAAATCTTCATAAATCAGGCTAAGTACACAAAAGAGCTACTGAAAAAGTTTGACATGGAAACATGCTCTGCTGCTTCCACTCCAATGATCTCATCTACTAAACTTGATAAAGATGAAAACGGAATTTCAGTAGAGGTAACTCTGTATTGTGGTCTAATTAGTTCATTATTATATCTTACTGCAAGTAGCCCTGATATTATGTTTGTTGTTTGTATTTATGCAAGATTTCAATCTAACCATAAGCAATCATATTATATTGCTGCTAAACGTATTCTGAAATACTTAAAGGGTACTCAAAATGTCGGCCTATGGTATCCCAATGATTCTTCTTTCAATCTTATTGGATATTCAGATGTTGAGTATGCAGGTTGCAAACTGGATAGAAAAATCACCAGTGGTTTTTGTCAATTACTTGGTGATATGTTGTTCTCCTGGTTTATTAAAAAGTAGACTTCCATAGCAATGTCTACTGTAGAAGCAGAATACCTTGCTACTCTCAAATACTGTGGATGCAACAACAACTTAAGAACTATGGAGTTCAAGTCTCTGAATCACCTATATTCTGTGACAATATCAGTGCTATAGCTATTACAAACAATTCAGTATTTCATTCCAGAACAAAGCACATTAACATCAGACATCATTTCATTAGAGATCATGTGTAGAAAAAGGACATATTTCTGGAATATGTTTCTACTGATCAACAAGCAGCAGACATCGTTACAAAACCTCTGCCTGAGAATAAATTTTCTTATTTTCGTAATGTTCTTGGTTTAATTAATTTATCTTAACTACTGTTTACTATCTTCTATCTTCTTTTACGCAGTAAGTAAAAGCAATAGATAAACAAGAGATATGACAAAATGGAATATTTCATTCATAAAACAAATTGTCTAAACTATTACAATTGTTGATATCAGCAGTATTGTGATTTACAGAGGAAACCTAACTAGATCTGCTGGAATCACCCGCCTCTCTTTTCATGATCGTGGTTTGTGAAAGGGATGATTCCGCAGCTTAGTCCTTCTATAATATTGAATAATCTAATTGATTATTCATATTACAGGTCAAGGACTTTCTTCCAAGTCTTCATCTCTTGGAAAAAGTTGTCTTCAATCATCTTCTTACGAGACACTGGAAGCTATCTTTGGAACTCCTCTGCTGAATCCGACTCTGGAGAAGACTCTGAAAAATGCTTGAACTATCCATTTGATTTCATTTGATTTGATAAATGTGTAAATGACTTAGTTTGTGTGTTTGTAGGTATTTATATTGAGCCTCGGGGAAGCTAAAGAGTCATTGACTGTTCATCTCATGCACGAATATCAGGAGTCATCTGTCTTTCTTTTGGATATCAAATCTTCGCTTTTAAGATTTATCTATTATTTGCATTTATTCAGGGGGAATAGTTTTATTGTGATTGATATTTCCGTGCCATGTCATAAGCAGAAGGAGATTTGTCTTTTCGATAAAACAATGTGTCTACTGGTCTTTATAAAAGTGCTGGATATATTTCAGTACTTTATGACTTCCAATAGATATTATCATAAGACGACAAATCCTCTTCTGATTTCCTTTAGTAACCGCTTGGACAACCCGCATCTTTTATTGTATTTTAAAATTTTGGTGTACCTGAGACTCATCTTTTAACTTTTCAATATCTCAACCAAAGACATATTGACACGTGTCCTTATGTTTTCACTGATGGATGTACATTTTGTATATTAACCACCTCTTCTCTCTCATTTCAAATTTTACGATTTCAGACTATTGCTTACTAGCTACTGCTTTCTCTCGCATTTCTCTACTACAAAATCTACTTCGAATCCATCTTATTTGCAGAAATGGCTGGAGCTTATACTATCAATGCTTATCAAGTTAATTTTGCATCAGTTCTGACCATCAAGATGAGAATCTTGTTAAGATGTTCAAGGCCATCGAAAAATCTGGTCTTAGGAGATTTCTGCAAGTTCCTGCAATCATCTACAAGACAACCCTTCTGGACTTCTATGCTAAAGCGACCATTGAGGATGTGAAGATCATTTACTCCCACGGAGATGCATCTATTACCATTGATACTGCACTGCTGGGATCGTCTTTCCTTCTCCCATTCTCAGATACTTCTAATTTTTCAGTTATATATAAGGAGGAGATGTCCAATGCCCTTACCTCCTTCTCATCTTCTTGAGAGGAACTCTCTCCCTCTTGCTTCAAGAAACTTTTGAAGATGGAATACCAAGTGCTTGCCGATATTGTGGCAAAGGCACTTTTGGCCAAAGCTGGTACGTTTGATAAGCTGACCAAAAAAAAAGTTCAAGCGATGGTAGCTATCATTTATGAAATTAATGTGGACTGGACTCGATATTTGTTCAGAATCATTAAGTTCAATTAATTCGCTACTCGGGCATGAATTACCAATGCATCATTATGGGGAGATTGACGCCCTTAAGATCCTACGGGCCAAAATTAATAACCGCCTCACTCCTCCTAACTCCTTCCACCTCCATGCAATCTGTAACGCCCCAAATTCGACGAGTGGCCTCATTGTACCAAGACGAATCTTTAGAGTGCTTATGTTCTCACTCACACGCACCATAGGAAATTTCCCAGGGGGCCACTCATCCCAAAATTGCCCCAAGTCAAGCACACTTAACTTTGGAGTTCTTATGTGATGCGTCACTGAAAAGAAGATGCACTTTTTTGATATGAGTAGTACATATCAAATCTTTTAAGCCCTCTTCAACTGTACAGTCTATTACATTGAACACTCTCGGAATCCCTCTCATTCCGATGTGGGATCGGTTCATTCATGTTCCCTCCACCTAGAAGCCTGCCAGGAGCCGCTCATTGTCCATGCAACTTCATGACACCGGCGATCACCTCCCATCCTCTTCGGCCCCGAGCCTCACACAATCTCTCCTACACCTCGAGTTCCGAGCCTGATTGCAATCACCATCAGTAGAACCTCCAAAAATCATTTAATTACCCCCAAGACAGGGGGTGATGCTTTTTTCCTCTCGGGCTCTTGATTTCTCCTCCCAATAGGAGCAATCCTCGAGTTCTCCCGGGCACTAGGTCCTAGTTGCCGATTTGTCCAAGGTGGAAATTTCGGCTTTTTACTTTGTGGATTATAACCCTGGACCGTAGTTGGGACATAATATCTCCTCTGCGTTCGGCAATCTTCTGTGTTATGATAACATACTTTCTGCAGGGTACAAAATCCCTTTTTTTCTGGCCTCACAGGTTGCGGAGTGCGATTCAACTCTTGCGATCTTTCAGTACTGCATTCTTGCACACCTCTGTCTCGGACAATTTTTAAAGGAACATGTTGAGAAAAATGCCTGGGATTGCCTCTCCTCTGTCTTCTTTCCTCGGGTCTAGACACCCGGTCTCCTCTCTCTCTCTCTCTTCAATGCATCCATCTTCTGTTTTTGAGCCTTCTCCATATTAATATATTTCTCTGTCCGGCTAAAAGATCCTCAAAATCCCCGGACATCTTCTTGGTCAATGACCAGAAAAATTCTCCCTCCCTTAGCCCCTGAGTGAATGTAGTATTCTTGGTCTCGGAGGCACAAGAAGGTACATCTAGAGCAACACGATTGAATCTTAGAATGTAAGCCCTCAAACTTTATTTCGGGCTTTGCTTTACTTCAAAAAGACTTAAAGTAATCCTTTTGTATTTTTTGATACTGCTGAAGTGATGCAGAAATACCTTTTTAAAATCCTCAAAAGACTGAATACTCTAGAGAGATAACCCTTCGAACCACGTTTGTGCCGAGTCCACCAAAGTTGTTGGGAACAATTTACACTTAATTTTATCCCCATAACTGAAAGGGATCTTTGTTGATTAATTAATTCAACACTTGAATTAATTTAATTATTTGGACTCTACTAGGTCCACTAGTGTTCAGTTAATTCAACATTCGATTTAATTTAATTTACTCCATAATAATGTTTATGAAAATCACAATTTTCAAATACATTATTTGTTTGGCCAACTTTTAATTTAGGAACACTTACTCAAATTAAAAGTCACATTCCCCTTATAGAAGTCATACTTCTAATTTTTCTTGCGCTTATAAACTCCTTTATAACCCGTTCAACACATTGAACTATTTTTACTTCTCAACAGGATCTAAAAAGTTATCACTTGTGTGGCCTCAATGGTTCATTGATACAACTAGCCGTGATTTCACATTTCCATGTGATTCGGGACTAAACATGTCCTTATATGAGCATACCCCTATTGCTCCATTCTTACTTATCAACTCCTTGATAATAAGAATGTCAGAACTCAAGTCTGATAGTACCCAACCAATCATGTTAAACGCTTAGCAGCATCGCTTACATGATTCCTTACGTATCAAATGATAGTGTCTGGAAGAACCATTCAATTATGGTTAGCGTATAGTATGGTCCCTTCATCTCATATATCCCGACCGATTCGACAACTATTGGTATATCGAGAGCTGTCAAAGAATCATACTATGTGTAAGCTGTGATCACATATACATGTGATCACATATGATATCCTTACTCAAATGTAAGCTGTGAATCCCCGACTACAATGATTCGACTCCTATATGTTTCGAAAAAACACCCAACCTTGCCATCTGATGACCTCATGAGAGTCGATAAACAAGTCAAAGTGCAATGCTAGCATATAGAGTCTCAATGTTGTCCCGGGTCATAAGGGCTAATGGTGTACAACAATAAACTAGGACGTTTCCACTCGATAAGTGAGAACCATTTGGAAAGTCCTATATGGAGGGTTGTTCAGTGCACTCTACAAGGAGCACCTATCTGCATGTTCGGACATAACAATGTCCCCTACCAATGAAACATGGTACTCACATCGCAGATACTAGTCTCGAACTCGAGTGGCCTATATCCTTCTTAGCGGCGGCTGAATCGACTAGGAACTGTTTAGAATATACAGTATTGCAAATATGAGTTTCATGATACTCATCATATGAGCATCTTATATACTTTCTACTATTTGTATATTCAAGGACTTTATTTATGCAACAAGCATGTGTATACAGATAAAGATGTGCCAAAACACTAATTTCAAATATCATTAAAATAAAGATTGTTTATACATAAAGTTTCAACATGAACCATCGGCCAACACTTGGCTCGACGGACACCTACTCTAACAATCTTCCACTTGTACTAGAGCTAACTACCCATATGCTTCAAACCCATCGATTGCGATGCTTCTCGAATAATGGTCCAGGTAAAGGCTTAGTTAGCGGATCAACAACATTATCTGCGGAGCCGACTTTGTCAATCGACACTTATCCTCTTTCCACAATCTCTCGGAGGATGTGGTACTTTTTCAATACATGTTTAGATTTCTGATGAGACCTCGGCTCCTTTGCTTGTGCTATAGCTCCCGTGTTGTCACAAAACACCGGGACAGGAGCAAATCCATTAGGAATGACGCTCTCCAAACAGCCTCCTTTGCTGCAGCTGATGCAGCAATCTATTCTGCCTCAGTGGTGGAATCTGTTGTACTGTCTTGCTTGGAACTCTTCCAAGGTACACAAACACCATTGAGAATGAATATAAACCCAGAGGTTGACTTCGATTCATCGATATTGCTTTGGAAGCTAGAGTCGGTATAGCCTTCCAATTTCAGTTCTCCACCTCCATAGACCAAAAACAACTTATTGGTCCTTCTCAAATACTTGAGTATGTCTTTCACAGCTTTCCAGTGTGGAAGACCATGGTTCGATTGATATTTACTCACTACACTTGGTGAAAAAGCCACGTCAGGACGTGTAGATATCATCTCATACATGATGCTACCAACTGCAATGCATAAGGAATGCGTGTCATCGCCGCTATCTCTGCATCAGTCTTGGGAGACAGACTTGAATAGGGACACGCCATGACACATTGGTATATGTCCCCTCTTGGACTCATCCATCGAGAATCGCTTCACAATGGTATCAATGTATGTGGACTGGGTGAGACCAAGCAATCTTTTCGATCTATCTTTATAGATCTGTATTCCCAATACAAAAGATGCTTCACCCAAGTCCTCCATCGAGAACTTACTCGTTAACCATATTTTAGTTGATTGCAACATTCCTACATCATTCTCAATGAGTAGAATGTCATCAACATAAAGCATCAGGAATGTCACAGCACTCCCACTGACCTTCTTACACACACAGGGTTCCTCAGGATTCTTAGTAAAACCAAACTCTTTTATTGTACTATCGAATGTGAGGATCCAACTCCTAAATTCCTTCTTTAGACCATAAATAGATCTCTGAAGTTTGCATACTATATGCTCAATTCCGACAGATGTAAACCCTTCAGGTTGAGACATGTAAATCTCTTTCTTAATATTCCCATTAAGAAAGGCTCTCTTGACATCCATATCTCATAGTCATACCATGCAGCTATGGCTAGCAATATCCTTATAGACTTGAACATTGCAACTGGAGAAAATGTTTCCACAAAGTCAACTTCTTGTCTTTGAGTATATCCTTTTGCTACCAACCGCGCCTTGAAGGTCAATGCCTTCCCATCCGCCCCAAGTTTCCTCTTGTAAATCCATTTACACCCAATGGGAACATTTCCCTCAGGTGGATCCATGAGATTCCACAATTGGTTCGAATTCATGGGATTCATCTCAGATTCCATTGCTTCAAGCCATTTGGATGACTCGACATCAGATAATGCTTCGTTAAAGGTCCTTGGATCACATCCATGGTTAGGCTCATCATGGCCCTCTTCAAGAAGCAGACCATACCTCATAGGTGGTCTTGAGACTCTCTCGGATATTCTAGGAGCTTGTATCTCCTCTCTTGGCTCTTCGGGTGTGGGTTCTTCAATTGTGGGTGTTTCTCGAACCTCTTCGAGTTCTATCATCTCCTCTTTTCTATCCAATAGAAATTCTTTTTCCAAAAAGGTTGCATTCTTAGAAACAAACACTTTTGTTTCTTGGGGATGATATAAATAGTATCCAACTGAATTCCTTAGATATCCCACAAAGTAACATAAAATGGATCGACTATCCAATTTATCTCCCACTGTCTGCTTCACATAAGCAGGGCATCCCCATATTCTAAGGTAAGAATATTTGGGAGGCTTACCATCCATATCTCATATGGTGTTTTATCAACTGCCTTCGAATGGACATTGTTCAACAATAGTGCCGCTGTCTCAAGCGCATAGACCGAACCATGTCCATCACAGTCCGGTTACGACGCTCCGAAACACCATTCAATTGTGGTGTAGCAGGCGGATTCCACTGCGAGAGAATCCCATTCTCCCTGAGATAATCTTGGAACTAGGCACTCAAGTACTCACCCCTCGATCCGATCGAAGTGTTTTGATGCTTCGTCCCAACTGTTTCTCTCTTTACTTCTGAATTTTTTGAACATTTCAAAGGCTTCAGACTTGTATTTCATCAAATACACATACGTATTTCATCAAATACACATACCCATACCTCAAAAAGTCGTCAGTAAAGGTGATGAAGTAGGCATGTCCATGCTTAGTGGTGATGCTAAGCGGACCGCACACATTGGTATGGATCAAATCCAATAACCCTTTGGCTCGCTCCACATGGACCTTAAAGGGGAATTTGGTCATATTTCCTTGTAGACATGATTCACAAGTTGGGAGAGAATTAATATCAGACATATCAAACATGCCCACTCCCACTAGCTTGTTCATCCTTCTTAGGGAAATATGTTAATCGAGCATGCCATAATTGTGCCGAATTTAGAGTATCTTGTTTTCGCTTGTTTGTTGTTATTATTGCTTGGACATTGTTTAGTGGAATATCTTTCAATTTTAAGTTGTAGAGATCGTTTTCAAGTTCACCCGTACCTATTAAACATTCGTTCTTGCAAATGTTGCAAACACATTTGCTAAATAAACAAGAATATCCATCTTTATCAATCATAGAAATGGAAACAATGTTTTTTACAAAATCAGGTACAAACAAAAAGTCTCTTAAAATTAATTTATCATTGTTCAAAAGCAAGTAAACATCTCCCACGGCCATCGTAGCAACTGTTGATCCATTGCCCATCCTCAAGAAGGTCTCACCTTCCCTAAGCCTCCTACTTCTTCCCATCACCTATAAATCATTACATAGATGTGAGCCACAGCCGGTATCCAATACCCAAGAAGTAGAGTTAATTGAAATGTTCACTTTAATATAGAACATACCATTTCCAGAACCCTTCTGGGCAAGATATTCTCTGCAGTTACGCCTCCAATGTCCAGGCTTCTTGCAGTGAAGACATACATCAACAGTCTTGTCAACATTAACTAGTATGGCTGCCACAGCGGGACTCGAAGATTGCCTCTTCAAGGGCACATTCTTCTTGGGATGTTGAAAAGAACGCTTCTTTCCCTTACCATGTGGACCTGTCTTCGCACCAGATGAAGAACCCACACAAAGAACCGGCTTCTTTTCTTGATGGTGGACTCAAAGGTAACAAGCATATTCACCAACTCCTCAAGGGTCGGCTCCATCTTGTTCATATTGAAACTCACCACAAACAGATCAAATGAGCTAGGCAGTGACAAGAGCAACACGTCGGTGGTCAAATCCGAAGGCAACGTAAGATCCATGCCAACGAGCTTATTCACGAGCCCAGCCATGCTCATGGACCGAGGCCCCATCTCGCATGCGTAAAGCGATTAGCTCATTGACGGTAGCATGCCTAAGAGATCGAGTTTGCTCACCAAAGAGCTGCTTGAGATGCAAATGAATGTCAGCAGCACTCTTTGCATCCTCAAAACGCCTCTGCAGTTTATAATTCATAGAAGCCTGAATATAACACTTAGATCGCTAGTCATGGTCACACCAATCTTTTTAAGTCTGAAATTCCTCAAGAGTGCAGCTAGTCGGAGCCTCAATAGGGGGTGACTCAGTAAGTGTATATGTTATCCTTTCCGAATTCAAGACGATTTTTAGGTTTCTTAGAGAGTTGAGGGTAATTAGGTCCAGTTAATACGTGTTTGTCGAGTATTGCAGATAGCAGATTGCGAATCGAAGACATTGTCAAAAATTGTACTGGAAAGTAAAACATATAAATGTTAATGACTATTTTAAAATATTTAGTAAGATATAAAGTATGGAATTTTACTTCATAAATTTTCACTCCCACTGTTTTGACATTTTTCACTACCCTCTAGTGAAAACGGGAAAGGTACGCAAGGTCCAATTTGCAAATTATGATCCCGAATAATATCAGCCAATCATAATTCCTAGAAGGTAGTTTCTAATTTTATCTCCATGCAACCCTTTACGCAAACTTTTGTCTCACGTTTGATTATGACCCAATAATATGACGTCGTTCGTCTTTACGTGTCAAGCCTTACCCATCGATGTTGAACCTTAATGGACAGTCGCCATGAGTTCCCTCAATAATATGAGCCGAAATCATGGGAGTTCCACATAGTTCACATCAACATGTCAATGGATGTCACAGCTTTCCGGTGTCCAGGGCCCCCCAATAATATGAGCCGAGGCCCGAGCACGGGTAGCGTTCATCATGTTCTCATTGTCGATGGAAGACATGGAAATTATAAACACCTTTATAATTCTCCTTTTCGGGCTTGATATTAATTTTGAATCTTATTCAAAATGAGGGTTTTTAATTTTGAAATGTCTCATCATTAATTTTGTTTAAAAGCTCGTCATGTTTGATCGTATGCTTGCCGGATTCATACAACTTTGTTATTATCATAATGATAATGTACATACTCATTATTTATAACATATCATGCATATATTATAAACCGTAAACAAAACAAGGATGATCAATCGCTCCAAAACTAATGGCCTGTGTGAGTTAAACACGGGCCTAGGTCCAATCCGAGGAAATGCATGGGATGCAAATGCAACTATTACATAAGCTTCCAATATTTACATGTCTTTGATCTTCATAATCATTAAGGCCACCATCTTCCAATCTAGATCTTCCACTATACTAATATTTACAATTAAATATCTATGGCAAATAGGGATACATCTCATGGGGGTGAGAACAGGCCATAAACTAAATCCACTTGAAATTTGATAATTTTTACAATCATTCAACACAAAATATCCTAGCATACACCTAGCAAATTGGGCTTGGTATTTTCATCATCCTTCATGCATAATATCACATATCATACACCATCAATTAATTATCACAATAATCAATTGATCCAATATTATAATCTTGATCCAATCACTAACCGCCACGATTATAATCTAAATTAACAAAGTATACAACTCATTTGTCTACTTTCTAATTAATTTATTTATAACCAAATTTCTTGTAAATCACCATTTACTACAAATAATTAAATTCCAACTTCAATTATTTACTTCATGAGAAAATATGTACAAAATTTGTAAATTTAAACTTAAGGGCCCAAAAAATCATTTTTCACCAAAAACATTTTGGCCTATTTAAATTTCACAAAATATATTAGCCATCTAATGGCACAATAACTTCAATGCTCATGACAATTTGATATTACAAAACACTTTTGGAAACCCTAGTCGCCGTCGCCGAAGCTCCGTCGTCGGATTCCGGCCAACTTACAAAAAAATTTGTTTTTTTTAATTTTGAAGGGTTTTTTGGGCAGCCCTGTTGCCCGAAACAGGCAGCCCGAGCTGCCCAAATTTGCCTCAATTTTTGTTGCAAAAATTATCTCATGCAGTTAGAAATTGACCTCAATATAATATCATGTATATACTACACAAAATACTATCCATAGCTCATGATACCACTTGAAAGGGATCGTTTAAGGTGCCCGAAATGCGCAACGAAAGTTTCAAAAATTTTATACAAGAAATCGAGCATCATAAACACTAAGATGTGTAGCAAATATAATAAAACACAATATGCATTCATAGGGTGTTTTAGAAAATTGCCTATCAATCTCTTGAGATTGATGATGGCTCCAACCCAGTTGTAAACAACTTGGCTCTTGATAGGTAGACAAATCTATAAGCCTCTTTTGAGCACACATTGCTCAAAATCAAGCCCACCACCAACAAGTTAAATCCACTCTAATTTTGCAATAGAAAAATTAGAGCATTTTTCTTTGAGAAGTGAATGTTTTTCTTCAAAAATTGAAGGGAATAAACTTCTTAAATTTTGGCCAAGCATGTGTGGGAGGAGAGAAGGATGAGTTGTCTTGGTTGTGCAAAAAGTTGAAGCAAAAATTTACATGTGCATATCATGCCATTAACTCAAAAGTTGCCTCCAACCCTTCACCTCCCAAGAATGCAATTCTATTTGGGTTTGTAACAATTACACGGCCATTTACTTTTATTTAAATGTCTCAAACACATTTGAATCTATTTAAAGTTTACTTGATTTTACTCAAGCCCACTAGTTTAATAATAATTAATTCTAATTGGGCTCTACAAAGCCCATTGTTGTTTAATTAATTCAACACTTGAATTAATTTAATTATTTTGACTCTACTAGGTCCACTAGTGTTTAATTAATTCAACAATTGAATTAATTTAATTTAGTCCATAATAATGTTTATGAAAATCACAATTTTCAAATATATCATTTGCTTGGCCAAATTTTAATTTAGGAACACTTCCTCAAATTAAAAGTCACATTCTCCTTATAGAAGTCATACTTCTAATTTTCCTAGGGCTTCTATTTTTACTTCTCAACGGGATCTAGAAAATTATCACTTTTGTGGCCCTCAATGGTTAATTGATACAACTAGCCGTGGGTTCACATCTCCAAGTGATTCGGGACTAAACATGTCCTTATATGAGCATACCTCAATTGCTCCATTCTTACTTATCAACTCCTCGATAATAAGAACGTCAGAACTCAAATCTGATAGTACCCAACCAATCATGTTAAATGCCTAGCAGCATCACTTAAATGATTCCCTAGGTATCAAATGATAGTGCCTGCAAGAACCATTCAATTGTGGTTAGCATACAGTACGGTCCCTTCATCTCATATATCCCGACCGATTCGACAACTATTGTTATATCAAGAGCTGTCAAAGAATCGATCCTATGTGTCATGTTGTAGTTGCATCGATGGTATTATCTATGAAACTCCTTTCATAATTACCACCATACTCAGATCAGAGATTTCAAACTACATATACATGTGATCACATAGGATATCCATACCCGAAGGTAAGCAGCGAATCCCCGACTACAATGCATCGACTCCTATATGTTTCGACAAAATACCCAACCTTGCCACCTGATGACTCCATGAGAGTCGGTAAACAAGTCAAAGTGCAATGCTAGCATATAGAGTCTCAATGTTGTCCCGGGTCATAAAGACTAATGTACAACCATAAACTAGGACGTTTCCACTCGATAAGTGAGAACCACTTGGAAATTCCTATATGGAGGGTTGTTCAGTGCACTCTACAAGGAGCACCTATCTGCATGTTCGGACATCACAATGTCCCCTACCAATGAAACATGGTACTCACATCGTAGATACTAGTCTCGAACTCGAGCGGCCTATATCCTTCTTAGCGGCAGCTGAATCGACTAGGAACTGTTTAGATTATACAGTATTGCAAATATGAGTTTCATGATACTCATCATATAAGCATCTCATATTCTTTCTACTATTTGTATATTCAAGGACTTTATTTATGCAACAAGCATGGGTATAAAGATAAAGATGTGCCAAAACAATAATTTCAAATATCATTAAAATAAAGATTGTTTATACATAGAGTTTCAACATGAACCATCGGCCAACACTTGGCTCGACAGGCACCTACTCTAACAATAACAGTGCAGCATGGCCATGTTCTCAAACCGGGCCAAATGCTCCTCCGGGTCAGCACTACCATCATAATCCTTGATTTTGGCAGATTTAAAATTCCCCGGCAGAGGTTTCCGAATAATAGCATCAACAAAAGGGCATCCTTTAGTGACTGCCCGAGCATGAACTCGACTCTCTATTTGTCCCTCCAGGATCTTCATCTTCTGGCTTAATTCTTCCAACTCCTCGGCGACAATAGGAGACTTAGAACCGGCACTGGACTCTCTCTCCTCCATCCTCACTTTCTCCTCTCTCACCTCCTAGTCTCGTTCTTGCTCTCCTTCATAATGTGTAGCATGATGAGAAGGGTCTCTCCGTGCTACAACCTTCTCTACGGCTTCGGATATAATCCTATCCAATCTTCCAGGGACAAAGTAATGACAAATGGAGTCATGTGGGAGGAGTACTACCTTTACCAGAGATAAGTGCATCATCTCCAGGAACCCGGGAAGTAGTTTGATTCGTCCTTCTTGCAGGAGCCATTTCTTTTTCTTATACTCAATTACCCACAAACGATACCTTGGGTGAGCTGAGTTGAGGCAATCCACCGGATCTGATAAGAGTTTGAGTTTTAGGAAAATGAGCAAGGGATATGGCTTCAAACGTAACCTTCAAAAAAGGAAATGAACTCGTGAATTGGCGTCAGATGGGTGCCCGGCATAGCCACTCTGATGCTTAAGTCAGCAGGTTGAAGATGAATGAAAAATGGCAATATATGTGAAGATATATGTGAGTGCCAAGAGTTTAGAATTCAAGTGAATGAGAGAAAGGATTGATAGGATCGGTTGTCGTAACAAAAGTGTTTAGAAGGGGGGGGGGGTTGAATAAACACTTACAATTAAAAATTGTTCTTTAATAATATTTGAGTTCAGTTTGGTGAGAAACTGAAACTCGAAATCTTGTTGGTCAATAACAATCAGTTAAACTAGAGTAGTTGCGGAAAGTAACTAACTGAAAGATAGAATACGAAACTGAAAGAAATATGCGAGAGTTGTTTCTGGATGTTCGGAGAATTCAATTACTCCTACGTCACCCCTTCTATCACAAGGATAGGATATTTACTAAAAGACTTTGATCGAGTATAACCCTTGTACAGACCTACTTCAGTTTGGACTTACCACTGCCAAAACTGAAACTCTTAGTTCTACACAATATTCTCAGTGCGTAACTGATCTTAGCACTATTGAATCTAACAACTTTTAGAGAGTACTAGTAAGCTCAAATTGTAGCCTTAATTGCTACGAATAATTCAAATAAGGATGAGCTCAGATTTTGACAGAGTAACAGCAAGTTTAAGATTGAGTGATCGTCTCTACTTTCTTCTGCTGTTTTTCAGTCATATTTATAAACTTCTCTTTCGACGGTAACTTTGATATGCATTTGAATTCTAGTATCCATTGATTGCCACTTCATCATTCCTTGGGCAATGTTCTCTTCGGCGTCTTAATTGCAATAGTCGAAATACGTTGTTCTATGCTGTAATGATTGAGGTGCGGCTTTCCATATTCAGTTGCTGTCTACTATGTCTTTTTGTTGGTTGTTCTTTCCCGAGAAACATTCAGTTGAGATATGTTTTAACTGAAACTTATGCGGCTGAGTATATTAACTGATCAGTTTTCTTCATTAGTTCAGCTGGTTTCAGTTGTTAAGTAATCAGTCGCGTCTTTCGCATATTCAGTTGTCTCATAATTCAGTTAGTTTCTTTAGTTTGTCAAACTCCGAAATTTGGTTTCCAACAATTTCCCCCTTTTTGGTGTTTGACAAAACTAAGCATATAGTAACTGAAGGATTGAACTCTTATAGACTGCTTCTTAACAAAAACTGTCTCAAAACAAACTGCTAAATTGCTAACTGATTTTCAGTGTTTCTTCTGACTATCTTCCCCTTTTTGTCAAACTGAGCCATGTGAATAGATAATTGTCGAACTTCAGTAGATAAGATGCCGACATCAGCTGAGATACTGGGGATGGCAGTAAGAACTGAGGTTTGCAGTGAGTCTATTTTGTTTGCAACAGATGTTTCTAGTCTTTCAACTCGTTGGTTGATCACATCTTGAGTAACGAAAAGAGCAACAGTTGTAGCTTTGTTCTGCTTGTGTTCTATGGCAACTGAGAGTTCAGTTACAACTTCTTGAATATTCTTCAGCTTTGCAAAAACAAAATCTTCGGATCCATTGAGCTTTACAGAATGATAGAATTGGGTTGACTGAATGGATTTGATGGCATCCATTATTTGATTCATATTTGTCTTGATGGTGTTGATTTCATCGAACAATGCTTCTGAATTTGAGATTTCAGGAGACATGACTCCTATATCTTCCTGATGTGGCACTTGTTCTGGTGGAGTGAAAATTATCATAGTGCGATCAACTGTCTCTTCTTGACCTTGAGAGGAAGAAGGTTGATTCTGAGCATCAGAAACACTTTGTTCTAGAATAACAGGGTTATCTGTGGTAACTGCTATTGGAGAATCATAGGCTTGTTCTTCTGTTTGATCAACGGCTGAAACTTGGGGTGGTTCTTCAGTTTGAATGTTTTCAACATTAGGCAACTGCTCTTCCACGGATTCAATAAGTGTTTCCTCTTGGTTCTGAGTGAGCACTTCAGTTTGTTCTTCAGTTTCAGATGTCACTCGCTGAACTGTTTCTGGAGCAACAAGAAATTGAGCTTGTTCTGCATTTTCAGAGAATTTAACATGTTCTTCAGCAACTGGAGATTGAACATGTTTTTCAGCAACAAGAGTTTGAACATGTTCTTCAGCGATAAAAGTTTGAACTGGGTCGTCAGATGTAATCAGAACTTCTTGTTCTGTTTGTTCATTCAGGGGATCAACTGATTCAAAATTTTGTACTTCAGTTTGAGCTTCCTGAGCGACTGACTGAATGATTTCATCGATATTGGCGAAAGTCAGTTCGGCCTTAGAATACAGATGTTGATCCTCGGCTGTTGTTTGTGGAACCTCCTTGATTGATTTGTCAGCAATGAGTTCTTCAGAAGATTCATTCTGCTGAGACGATGAAGGTTTATATTCCTCTGTTCCCGAAGATTTTTCTGGAAGAACAAGTTCTTGATCTTCTTCCCAAAACCTTATTTCCCTCTGTGGGCCACTAAGATCTGCATCGATTTGAGTGAACACAGCTCTATCTTGATATGCAGTTGGCCCTGTGGGGTTGTAGTTTTCTTTCAACTTTCTAACCATCTTAGTCAGTTGAATAGCTCGTATTTGATCAAAGAAATATTGTCTCCTTTACAGTGCTTGAATAATGGTAGCAGCTTTAACTACTCTCAAAACTATCTTTTCCAGTTTAATAAACGTCTTCAGTTGGGATTTGTGCTTCAATTTCTTGGCAAAGATTTCGGTCCTGAAGCTTTTCCAACGGTCAAAAGATGTGAGTTTTGATGTGGCAAATGTATTTACCTCTTCCCAAATTAGATCGATATGAGTTTTAATGGCGTGAGATAGCCTTGGCTCCTCCTCAAGCTTGCCTTTTCCCTTCTCCGTGGTTAGAATATGAGGAATTTGTAAGCCAGATTTTGTAGACTCCACTGGTTTCTTCAATGTGACGCCTTTCTGTCTAGCCTGAGGTAAAATAGTGGGTTGATTTACACGAGTGAAGGGAGCTTTTACTCTAGTGGATATCTTTTCAGTTGGAACTGAATCATCAGGAGGGATGACTTGCAATGGGAAAGCCTGAATCGGCTTTTCAGCAGCTGACTGAGACAGTTTCTCAGTAATGGTTGGTTCCACTGCTGGTATTGGTTTGGTTCTTTGTGTCCTTGGTTTCTTGATAAGTTTGGGAGGGGGAGTTTTCTCAGAATCTGATTCACTGAGAATCAGTTTTTGCGTTGCAGCCTTCAGTTGGGCCAGCGTCTTGGTTTTCTTGACTGATTTAGGAGCAGCTTGCTGCATCCCAATCTCCTTCTTGACTTTTACGAATTGTTTAGGCGAGGGATCCAACTTGGTCTTTGGTGGCAAGATATTCATGGCAGTGAATATCTTAAATTTTGAAGATTTTTCGGCATTGTTAGCTACCAGTCCTTTGAGTTTCAGAATATAACTGATCGGAATGGCAAACCCCATAGACTGTTTTGTTGATTTAAGCATATTCTTTAGAATGCTGAAAATAATGTACCTCCAGTTGACTTTCTTCTCACCCATGATGATTGTCATCACCTGGAATTTTTCAAGCGTGAGAGCTGCATATGAGCCAGCTTTAGCTAAAATTCCCTTTGCTACAATATCAGCCAATAACTGAATTTTTGGTTTCAGTTCTTTCTTTGGGTCGGAGACTTTGATTTTCCGCCCATCAGCAGATAATGAGGATTGAATTTCCTCAATATCGGATGTTTTAACTTCAGAGAAACTGACATATCCATCAGTTGGCAAGGAAAACATTTCTCCAAAGTTTTCTTCAGATAAGATCAGCAACTGATCATTAATAGTGACAAAGATATTTCCTTCACTAGTAACATACCCTTTCAGATAGAATTCATTCACTTCCTTCGAGTATATTTCTTGTGAAGATTGTCCCAAAAACATTCGGAGCCCAGCAGATTCAATCATCAGAAAGACATTTTTGATATCAGCTTCTTGAATTTATAAAACTGAGTCAAAATCGATTGCCATGGCATTCATCATGTGAGCAGGGATCTGATTAGCCATTTCAGAAGGTAAGATGATCTGAAATTCGTAGAAAATAAGCTTCGGAAGTTTGTATGCTCTTAGAACTTATTGTATGCGTGAAGGAGAAGAACTGAATTGAAGCGGGTATAATGCATTTGTTCGTGACCGTTCAAATTCTGGACACGTGTCAGTCCATGAAAATTTTGAATAAAAAATAAGTGTACGTGTGCTGTAATCGTGTGTATAAAGGTTAGCGGTTTTAAAATATGCCACGTCGTCAATCTGCAGTCACATAAATTGATTTAGAATATAATAAATTTTAATTAGTTAACGTATGTTAGAAGATTTGTAAACAATCCAACTGAACGATCAGTTGGAAAACTGATCCATTTCAGTTGAGAAGTTACAAACTCTTCTCAGTTAACTTTTTTTAAAGTTAATATTCCCCCTAAATTGGTGCATAAAACATTTAAAATGACGATGTAAAAATAAATTTAAAGCTTTAAAAATTTATTATATGATAAATGATCGCAGCCCTTCAGCTTCCATAACTTCTTGGCTATAAATAAAAGTGGCTCAGTCAGTTTCAGACATATCATCCAAAGTATTCAAGATAAGAAAGATGTCTGATACGAGCGACTCAAGTCTTTCTCCTTTCTCTCTGGAGGCCAGGAAGGCCGAGATAGAAGATGAAGTCTTCTACGAAATTCTGCATTACTGGGAGCGATTGCAGGAGCTTGAGCTCTTGTACAACTCTGGGGAGGCCACCACTCCTGAATTGGTGGCAGAACTGAAGCAAGTGCGAAAGCACTTGAATATTGCTGTGTGGGTGGACGTCTTCAAGGACAGTCACATGTATCAGCTGATGCTCTTCAAGGAATTGAAGATCCTAAGGCGCATAGCTCATTCTCACAGCTTTCTCATGACTGCTCCTTCTTCTCTATCTGTTTGGTTGAAATTTTGGATAATTGTTGTGGAGGAGAAGTATGATGATGTAGTCCAGACCAATATTTATAAGTAATGAAATATTTATCTGGTTTTAACTCTGTTTTTCTTTTTCCTGCAAATAATGAGTTGATTACTAACTGATCAGATAAACTGATATTAATTGACTTCTGACTGAAATCAGTTAACAATTAATAATTAGTAAAAGATACACTAATATCAGTTGAGGGTAAAAATATAATAATTGTTAAACTAGTATCAACTGATAATAAATAACTGGTGAAGAAAAATACTGGGCAATTGCGATGACGTTTCGGTTGGCTTTAGTCTTTTCAACTTCTTCACCATTTAATGTCACCTGTCTATAAGTAAGACGATAGAAATCAGTTGTGAGATAATATCAATTCAATAAAATTATGGCAGATTCAGATATATCCGATGCTTGCAGTGGTACTCAGAATCACGTAACTGAAGAGATGCGTCCGCATTTAGAGGAGTTAAAGAGAAGCATCGAGGAGAAAGTTTTGATGAAAGTCATGTCTGTATGGTACAAGATACATGATCTTCATTTTGGTACCATAATCGTTTACCTATTACTCGTGCACAAAGAGCAAGAGCTAGGAAGTATCGAGACATGTTTAATGTTTATCAAGTTACAGAACTGATCGAAGATCAAGCTCTGCTTCATTCAATGCTCTGGACAGAGTGGCATCGACTGGATAAGCTTGCAAATTCTGAATCTTTCATAAATTTACGGATCCATGAACTTACCCATTGGTTGAATGAGTGGAAGAATTTTGTTGGATCTGAACTGAGTGGTGTAACTTGGCATCGTTTTTATTCAAATGTAAAATTTGATTGACTCAGTGCTATCTTACTTTATTTTTCTGCAATCAAATTAATGTTAATAGAAGGTTTATAACAAACTGACATATGATAGCTGACATCAGTTGACAGAAAGTAGTCAGTTGTGAGAAATAATTTTATAAACAAGACAGTATTAATAACAAGTTTATGATTAGATCAATTAACCCAAGAATATTTCGAAAGTTAGAAAACTTAGCCTCGGGTAATGGTTTTGTGAAGTTATCAGCTGCTTGCTGTTTAGTTGAAATGTATTCCAGTCGAATATCTTTCTTTAAAGCTTGATCCCTAATGAAGTGATGCCTGACATCTATATGCTTGGTCCTTGAGTGAAGAACTGGATTGTAAGTGATGGCAATTGTGCTGGTATTATCACAAAATAAGGGCGATTCAGTTGACGTTACTCCATAATCCTTCAGTTGTTGTTGAATCCAGATCAGTTGTGCATAACAGCTACCAGCAGCAAGATATTCTGCTTCTGTTGTTGAGGTAGCTATGGATGTCTGCTTCTTGCTGAACCAAGAGATCGGTCTGTCTCCTAAGAACTGACAAGATCCATTTGTACTTTTGCGACCAAGCTTACATCCTGCATAATCTGCATCTGAATATCCAACTAAATTGAAGGTGGAGTCTTTTGAATACCATAGCCCAAAATTTTGCGTGTCCTTAAGATATCTCAGAATGTGATTGCTTAGGATTTGCTTGAAATCTGGCACACATACAGATAGCAAAAACAATATCAGGACGACTGGCTGTTAGGTACAACAATGAACCTATTAACCCTCTATATAATGTCGCCTCCACTGATATTCCCCCTTCGTCAGTGTCTAGTTTAACTGATGAGCTCATGGGAGTAGTTGCAGCTGAACATGATTCCATACCAAATTTTTTTAGCAACTCCTTTGTATATTTTGTTTGACTAATGAATATACCAGTTTTCAGTTGCTTTACTTGCAGTCCAAGAAAGAATGTCAGTTCACCCATCATGCTCATTTCAAACTTGTCCTGCATTAACTTAGCAAACTTTTTGCACAGTTTGGGGTTAGTTGACCCAAATATTATATCATCAACATAAATTTGAACTAATAGAATGTGATTATTTTTAGTAAATTTGAACAAGGTCTTATCAACTGATCCGACTGAAAAGTCATGATCAGTTAGGAATTTTGAAAGAGTTTCGTACCAAGCCCTGGGAGCTTGTTTAAGACCATATAATGCTTTGTTCAAATAGTATACATGATCAGGAAGTTTGTGGTTTACAAAACCTGGAGGTTGTTCAACATATACTTCTTCTTGTAACTGACCGTTGAGGAATGCACTCTTCACATCCATCTGGTAAACTTTGAAGTTTTTGTGAGATGCATAAGCAAGAAATATTCTGATTGCTTCCAATCTTGCAACTGGAGCATACGTCTCATCGTAGTCAATTCCTTCTTCTTGCCTATATCCTTGTTCTACTAGTCTTGCTTTGTTGCGTATAACTGAACCGTCCTCGTTCAGTTTATTCATGTACACCCATTTTGTACCTATAATGATTTTTGAAGTTGGTCTTGGAACTAAGTTCCAGACGTTATTGTGAGTGAATTGATTCAGCTCTTCTTGCATAGCATTACCCAGTTAGGATCAGCAAGAGCTTCATCAGTTTTCTTTGGTTCCAGTTGTGAGACAAAGGCTGAATGAATAAACAAATTTAACATTTGATTGCAAGTTCTTACTGGATCAGATGGATTTCCTATTACCAGTTGTGGTGGATGTGATTTTCTCCATATGTACTCTGCATTTGTTGCATCAGCAACTTCTTCAGTTGGTAACTGAATGCAGTTTTCAGCTTCAGTTGATGCCTCGTCAGCTGGTATTTGAATGTTATCATTTTTATTTAATAACTGATTGTCAGCATTGACTTCCTGCTCATCTAATTGATCCAATATCTCTGGTTCTGGTGTTTGAAAGATGTTTTGATTGTTATGACTTTCATCTTTGTCATCATCTTCCAAACTGATATCGGTAAATCGATCAGCTAGCTCAACTTGATCAGTTGGCTTATCAGTTAGTACAGTTTCATCAAAATCAACATGCGCAGATTCTTCAACATTTAAAGTTTTCTTATTAAAGGCTCTCTAAGCTATACTAACTGATGAATATCCAAGGAATATTCCTTCTGCAGATTTGGCATCAAATGTTTTTAAATAATTTTTACCATTATCATGAATGCAACATCTGCAGCCGAATATTTTGAAATAAGTGATTATACTTTTTCTTCCATGCCAGATCTCATATGGTGTTTTCATATGATTCTTATTAATCATTGATCTGTTCTGAGTATAACACGCAGTGTTTACTGCCTCTGCCCAAAATCTTTGAGAAATACCAGAATCAGCAAGCATTGTTCTAGCAGCTTCTTTAAGGGTCCGTCTATTATGACATACCACATGTCATCATCTTGTGCAGCTAAGTGAGCCTGCATTCTGATTTTGCAGTCATCGAAATCTTCTCTTGAGAACATAGGAATTTTATTGTATGAAGTCATGCTAGCAAATTTATAGATCAGAAGTATTCAAGAACAAGATTCAACTACTCTGATACCACTTGATAGGATTGGTTCTCGTAACAAAAGTGTTTAGAAGGGGGGGTTGAATAAACACTTATAATTAAAAATTGTTCTTTAATAATATTTGAGTTCAGTTTGGTGAGAAACTGAAACTCGGAATCTTGTTGGTCAATAACAATCAGTTAAACTAGAGTAGTTGCAGAAAGTAACGGACTGAAAGATAGAATACAAAACTGAAAGAATTATGCAAGAGTTGTTTCTGGATGTTCGGAGAATTCAATTACTCCTACGTCACCCCTTCTATCACAAGGATAGGATATTTACTAAAAGACTTTGATCGAGTACAACCCTTGTACAGACCCACTTCAGTTTGGACTTACCACTGCCAAAACTGAAACTCTTAGTTCTACACAATATTCTCAGTGCATAACTGATCTTAGCACTATTGAATCTAACAACTTTTAGAGAGTACTAGTAAGCTCAAATTGTAGCCTTAATTGCAACGAATAATTCAAATAAGGATGAGCTAAGATTTTGACAGAGTAACAACAAGTTTAAGATTGAGTGATCGTCTCTACTTTCTTCTGTTGTTCTTCAGTCATATTTATAAACTTCTCTTTCAACGGTAACTTTAATATGCATTTGAATTCTAGTATCCGTTGATTGCCACTTCATCATTCCTTGGGCAATGTTCTCTTCGGCGTCTTAATTGCAATAGTCGAAATACGTTGTTCTATGCTGTAATGATTGAGGTGCGGCTTTCCATATTTAGTTGCTGTCTACTATGTCTTTTTGTCTGTTGTTCTTTCCTGAGAAACATTCAGTTGAGATATGTTTTAACTGAAACTTATGCGGCTGAGTATATTAACTGATCGGTTTCCAACTGATCAGTTTTCTTCATTAGTTCAGCTGGTTTCAGTTGTTAAGTAATCAGTCGCGTCTTTCGCATATTCAGTTGTCTCATAATTCAGTTAGTTTCTTTAGTTTGTCAAACTCCGAAATTTGTTTCCAACAAGGATCGATCCTTCAAATGTAAAACATACCTGCTATTTATAGGAGAAAATCACAGGATTACCTTTTTTTCAGTGATCACTTATTAATTATAGCAAGATGGCCGCCAAGACACTGTTTCTGACAACTTCTCTAACATGCCAACCCCTGTTCTGACAGTAATGATTGTCAAACATAAGATGTCTCATACTGATGCACTCGAGTGAAGTGCAGTTTTCGATGTAGCCTGGGTAGGAAGCTTCCCGGGAACTTTTATGAGAGCCCGGACCCCGGGGAGAAGATGTCTGTTCCAGGCATTCACCTGCCCGTCTTCTGATGAACTCTTCCTGCATATTATCCATGATTTGGGCTATCCATATAATATCAGGGGTCATCCATGACCCGGGCTCTTTTGAGGGTATCAGTTACAAAGGGTGATTCAAATTTTGGAGGATTTACTCTCAGCTTGTGTGATTGATTTCCAAGGAATTTGGGAACCTAAGTTACCTCTAGTGGAGTTAATCTGTAACAATAGCTATCAGCATCTATAGAAATGGCTCCTTACGAGGCACTTTATGGAACGAAGTGTAGACCACCCATACTTTGGGACGAGGTTGGCGAACGAGGAGAATTTGGTCCAGACTTGATCAAGCAAACAGCGGAGCTAGTACTAAAAATCCGAGATAGGATGAAGACTGTACAAAGCCGACAAAAAAGCTACGCCGAAAAGCGACGAAGAGAGCTATAGTTTGCAGTAGGCGACCATGTATTTGTGAAAATAACACCTATGAATGGTATTAGGAAATTCGGCAAGAAATGAAAACTTAGTCTAAGGTTCATAGGACCATTTGAGATTTTGGAGAAGATTGGAACATTAGAATATAGAGTGGCTTTGCCACCAATGCTAGCCGGAGTACATAATGTGTTTCGTAACTCGATGCTGCGAAATTATATGTCGAACCCTTCACATGTACTAAATCATGAACCACTGCAGTTGACTTTAAACATGTCATATGAGGAAAGACCTATACAAATTCTAGATAGGCAAGAAAGAAGACTCCGAAACAAAGTTATTCAAATGGTCAAAGTCAAGTGGCTAAACCACTTGGAGGAAGAAGCTACTTGGGAAACCGAGAGGGACATGAGGAGTCGCTACCCAGAGTTATTTGGTAAGTTCTAATTTCGAGGACAAATATTTATTTAAGGGAGGGAGGAATTGTAAGGTCCAAAATACGATGACGTAATTCAACTACATGCAAATCTAGGGAAAATAAAAAATTACTAATTAAATGGTTTTTGTGTATAATTAATTATGATATGCAAGATTACATGTTTAAAATATAGTTTTATTTTAGAATGCATAAAACTGTGTTTTAAACGTATTCGAGACGCGATCAAGGAACGGAGACCGATGACTGAAAAAGAGAAAATATTTTTATTAAATGATTACTTTTAATTATTTAAAATATGGTTTATGTTAGATGGTATTTTCGAAAAAGGAAGTGTTTTGAGTTGTTTTTATGCGCCGAGTCGTTTTTTAAACTAATGAGCTTAATGGACGTATTATACTATGTTAATGGGCCTAAGCTTACACCACTTGTTTATATCAAAATAAAAGCCAAACCCTACCTCAAAACCCCATCAACACATGCCACCCCTCCCCTAATCAACTAGAACTCCTCCTAGAAGCATCAACACACTCACACACAAGAATTGTAAAAGGGAGGGTCACGGTTTTGAGTAGAAATCAGCCAAATGTTTTCTACGTTGCATTTCTTCGCATCTCAACTTGTTTTTCATGAGTAAAATACGCAAAGGCACGCCTTAATCTCCTCTTTCTCATCTATCACACCATATTACATGATTGAAGTATGGTTTCATGGAAAAATATGTTAGTCTTGTATTTATTTTCTGTTTTGTGCCATAGCATGTCAATAACTCAAGTTTTTTTAACCAAAACTTATGATATCATTGTACAAAGGGTCTGCCTGTTAGAGTAGCTGCCCGTCGAGCCAAGTGTTGGTCGAGTGTTCACAATGAAACTCTATGTATAAGCAATCTTTATTTTAGTAATATTTGATATTATTATTTTGGCACATCTTTATCTGTATACCCATGCTAGTTGCATAGATAAAGCCCTTGAATATACAAATAGTAGAAAGAATATGAGATGCTCATATGATGAGTATCATAAAACTCATATTTGTAATACTGTATATTCTAAACAGTTCTTAGTCGATTCAGCCGCCAGTAAGAAGGATATAGGCCGCTCGAGTTAGAGACTAGTATCTGCGATGTGAGTACCATGTTTCATTGGTAGGGGACATTGTGATGTCCGAGCATGCAGATAGGTGCTCCTGGTAGAGTGCACTGAACAACCCTCCATTAAAGGACTTTCCAAGTGGTTCTCACTTATCGAGTGGAAACGTCCTAGTTTATGGTTGTACAGAATTAGTCCTTATGACCCGGGACAACATTGAGACTATATGTGCTAGAATTACACTTTGACTTGTTTACCGACTCTCATGGGGTCATCAGGTGGCAAGGTTGGGTGTTCTGTCGAAACACATAGGAGTCGATGCATTGTAGTCGGGGATTCACCGCTTACCTTCGGGTATGGATATCCTATGTGTTATCATGTGTATGTAGGTTGAAATCTCTGGCCAGAGTATGGTTGTAATTATGAAAGGGGTTTCATAGATTACACCATCGATGCAACTACGACATGACACATAGTATCGATTCATTGACAACTCTCGATAAACCAATGGTTGTCGAATCGGTCGGGATATATGAGTTGAAGGGACCATACTGTACGCTAACCATAATTGAATGGTTCTTTCAGGCACTATCATTTGATACCTAGGGAATCATGTAAGCGATGCTGCTAGGCGTTTAACATGGTTGGTTGGGTATTATCAGACTTGAGTTCTGACATTCTTTTTATCAAGGTGTTGATAAGTAAGAATGGAGCAATTGGGGTATGCTCATATAAGGACATGTTTAGTCCGAATCACATGGAGATGTGAACCCACAGCTAGTTGTATCAATGAACCATTGAGGGCCACACAAGTACTAGCTTTCTAGATCCCGTTGAGAAGTAAAAATAGTTCAATGTGTTGAACGGCTTATAAAGGAGTTTATAAGCGTAAGGAAAATTAGAAGTATGACTTCTATGAGAGAAATGTAAATTTTAATTTATGGAAGTGTTCCTAAATTAAAAGTTGGCCAAGTGAATAATGTATTTGAAAATTGTGATTTTCATAAACATTATTATGGAATAAATTAAATTAATTCAAGTGTTGAATTAATTAAACACTAGTGGACCTAGTAGAGTCCAAATAATTAAATTAATTCAAGTGTTGAATTAATTAAATTATATTGAGTCTTGTAGAGCTCAATTTAAATTAATTATTTAACTAGTGGGACTTGGGTAAATTCAAGTAATGTTTAATTGGTCTCAAATATGTTTGAGATAATTAAATTTAGTCCATGGCTTTTATTTTGATAAAAACCATATAATATGCATGCATGGGAGGTGAAAGGTTGGGAGACTACTTTTTGAGTTTTCAAGGCATAGCATGCACCTTTTTGACTCAACTTTTTCCACAACCAAGAAAGTTGTTCTCCCTTCACTCCTAACCTAGCATGGCCGAAATTCTCTTGCTTTTTCTCTCCATTTTCTTCATTTTTGTGTTCTTCAATTTGTTGAAGAATACACACACTTCTCTTTGAAAAATTCTCATATTTTTCTAGTGCAAAATATGAGGGGATCTACCTAGTTGGTGGTGGGCTTAATTTGAAGGAAAGATTCAAGAAGAAAGGAGGAGAGCTTGTAGATTTATCTTCCATTCAAGAGCCAAGTTGTTTACAACTTGGTTGGTGCCATCATCAACCTCAAGAGGTTGATAGGTAACGATTTTCTTACACCCTATGTATGACAATGGTGTTTAAATGTATTTGCTACAACAAAATGAAGGTGGCCGAAATTTTCTATGTAAAATTTGATTTTTTTTTTTGAACTTCCGTTGAGCTTCCGGTCACCGTAACCGATCCCCTTTCAAGTGGTATCAGAGCTATGGTTACGATTTTGTGTAGCAATTACAAGATATTATGTTGAGATCGATTTCTAACCGCATGAGTGTATTTTTTGCAACAAAATACCAAGGCTTTTTGGGGGAATTTTCGGGCAGCATGTTGCTGCCCATGTCGGGCAGCTCGGGCTGCCCGAGGGGCTGCACGAACAGCCCCATCATTTTAAATTAAAAAAAAATTTTTGTTGCCGGAATCCGGCGACGGAGCTCCGGCGACGGCGATGACGGCTAGGGTTTCCAAAAGTGTTTTGGATTATCAAAAGTGTCATGGGCCTTGAGTTGTTGGGTCATTGGATGGCTATCATGTTTGTGAATTTTAAATGGGCCGAAAATGTTTTTGGTGAAAAATGAGTTTTTGGGCCCTTAAGTTTAAAATTACAAAAGTTGCAAATATTTTCTCATGAAATAAATAATTTAAGTTGGACTTTAATTATTTATAGTAAATGGTGATTTGCAAGAAATTCGTTTATAAATAAATTAATTTGAAAGTAGACAAAGGTGTTTGTACTTTGTTAATTTAGTTTATAATCGTGGCGGTTAGTGATTGGATCAAGATATATAATATTGGATCAATTAATTATTGTGATAATTAATTGATGGTGTATGATATGTGATATTATGCATGAAGGATGATCAAAAGCCCAAGCCCAATTTGCTAGGTGTATGCTAGGATATTTTGTGTTGAATGATTGTAATAATTATCAATTTATAAATTGGGCTTGGTTTATGGCCCGTTCCCACCCCATGAGATGTATCCCTATTTGCCATGGATATTTATTTGTAAATATTAGTATAGTGGATGATCAAGATTGGAAGATGGTGGCCATGATGATTATGAAGATCGAAGACATGTAAATATTGGAAGCTTATGTAATAGTTGCATTTTCATCCCGTGCATTTCCCTAGGATTGGGCCTAGGCCCGTGTTTAGCTCACACGGTCCGTTAGTATTGGGGCGATTGATCATCCTTGTTTTGTTTACTGTTTATAATATATGCATGATATGTTATAAATAATGAGTATGTGCGTTATTATTATGATAATAACAAAGTTGCATGAATCCGGCAAACATACGATCAAACATGGCGAGCTTTTAAAATAAAATTAATGATGAGACCTTTCAAAATTAAAAACCCTCATTTTGAATAAGATTCAAAATTAATATCAAGCCTGAAAAGGGGATTATAAATTTGTTTATAATTTCCTTGTCTTCCATCGACAATGGGTGCATGATGAACGCTACCCGTACTCGGGGCTCGGCTCATATTATTGGGGGAGCTTTGGTTGCTGGAAAGCTGTGACATCCATTGACATGGTGATGTGAACTACGTGGAACTCCCATGATTTCGGCTCATATTATTGGGGAATTCATGGCGACCGTCCATCAAGGTTCAACATCGATGGGTAAGGCTTGACACGTAAAGATGAACGACGTCATATTATTGGGTCCTAATCAAACGTGAGACAAAAGTTTACGTAGAGGGTTGCATTGTGATGCAATTGGAAACTACCTTTTAGGAATTGTGATTGGCTGATATTATTCGGGATCATAATTCGCTAATTGGACCTTACGTACCTACTGAGGAAAGGAGTTTCCCGTTTTCACTAGAGGGTAGTGAAAGATGTCAAAACAGTGAGAGCAAATATTTATGAAGTAAAAGTCCAAACTTCATATCTTACTAAATATTTTAAAATAGTCACCAACATTTATCTGTTTTCACTTTTCAGTACAAATTGACAATGTCTTCGATTCGCAATCTGATATCCATAATACTCGACAAAAACATATTAACTGGACCTAATTACCTCACTTGGCTAAGAAACCTAAAAATCGTCTTGAATTCGGAAAGGGTAGCATATACACTGACTGAGTCGCCCCCTGTTGAGGCTCCGACTGACTGCAATCCTGAGGAATTGCAGGCTTACAAGGAATGGTGTGACCATGACTTGATAGCCAGGTGTTATATGCTGACTTCTATGAATGATGAGCTGCAGAGGCGTTTTGAGGGTGCAAAGAGTGCTGCTGACATTCATTTGCACCTCAAGGAGCTCTTTGGAGAGCAAACACGTCCTCTTAGGCATGCTACCGTCAACGAGCTGATCACTTTACGCATGCAAGATGGGGCCTCGGTCCATGAGCATGGCCTAAAGATGATCGGGCTCGTGGACAAGCTCGTTGGCATGGATCTGATCTTGCCTTCGGAGTTGACCACCGACGTGTTGCTCTTATCGCTGCCTAGCTCATTTGATCCTTTTGTGGTGAACTTCAACATGAACAAGATGGAGCCGACCCTTGAGGAGTTGGTGAATATGCTTGTTACGTTTGAATCAACCATCAAGAAAGAGAAGTTGGTTCTTTATGTGGGTTCTTCATCTGGTACGAAGATTGATCCACATGGGAAGGGAAAGAAGAGTTCTTTCCAACGTCCCAAGAAGAACGTGCCCTTGTTGAGGCAATCTCCGAATCCCGTTGTGGCAGCCACACCAGTTAAGGCTGACAAGACTAGTGATGTTTGTCATCACTGCAAGAAGCCTGGACATTGGAGGCGTAACTGCAGAGAATATCTTGCCCAGAAAAGTTCTGGAAATGGTATGTTCTACATTGAAATAAACATTTCAATTAACTCTACTTCTTGGGTATTGGATACCAAATGTTGAGAACATCTCTGTAATGTGTTGCCGGTGATGGGAAGAAGTAAGAGGATTTGAGAAGGTGAGACCTTCTTGGGGATGGGCTATGGAGAAAGAGTTGCTGCCAAGACCATAAGAGATGTTTACTTATTATTGAACAATAGTTTTAAGTTAATTTTATGAGAAGTTTTGTTTGTACCTAATTTTGTAAAAACATTGTTTCCATTTCTATGCTGATAAAAATGGATATTCTTGTTTATTTTGCAAATGTGTTTGCAACATTTACATGGATGAATGTTTGATTGGTACTGGTGAACTTGAAAACGATCTCTATAACTTAAATTAAAAGATATTCCACTAAATGTCCATTCAAAGGCATACACCATATGAGATATGGATGGGTAAGCCTCCTAAGTATTCTTATCTTAGAATATGGGGGTGCCCTGCTTATGAAGCCGGTAGTGGAAGATAAATTGGGTAGTCGATCCATTTTATGCTACTTTGTGGGATATCCAATGAATTCGGTTGGATACTACTTCTATCATCCCCAAGAAACAAAAGTGTTTGTTTCTAGGAATGCAACCTTTTTGGAAAAGGAATTTCTATTAGATAGAAAATGGGAGATGATAGAACTCGAAGAGGTTCGAGAGACACCCACAATTATAGAACCCACACCCGAAGAGCCAAGTGAGGAGATACAAGCTCCTAAAAGATCCGAGAAAGTCTCGAGACCACCTATGAGGTATGGTCAGCTTCTTGAAGAGGGCCATGATGAGCCTAACCATGGATGTGATCCAAGGACCTTCAAGGAAGCGTTATCTGATGCCGATTCATCCAAATGGCTTGAAGCTATGGAATCTGAGTTGAATTCCATGCATTCGAACCAAGTGTGAGATCTTATAGATCCACCTGAGGGAACGGTTCCCATAGGGACTTGGGGCGGATGGGAAGGTATTGACCTTCAAGGCGCGATTGGTGGCAAAAGGATATACTCAAAGACAAGGAGTTGACTTTGAGGAAACATTTTCACCAGTTGCAATGTTCAAGTCTATAAGGATATTGCTAGCCATAGCTGCATAGTATGACTATGAGATATGGCAGATGGATGTCAAGACAGTCTTTCTTAATGGGGATTTTAAGAAAGTGATTTACATGTCTCAAACCTGGAGGGTTTACATCTATCGGAAGTGAGCATATGGTATGCAAACTTCAGAGATCTATTTATGGTCTAAAGCAGGCATCTAGGAGTTGGAACCTTAGATTCGCTAGTACAATCAAAGAGTTTGATTTACTAAGAATCCTGAGGAACCCTGTGTGTATAAGAAGGTCAGTGGGAGTGTTGTGACATTCCTGGTGCTTTATGTTGATGACATTCTACTCATTGGGAATGATGTAAGAATGTTGCAATCAACTAAGATATGGTTAGCGAGTAAGTTGTCGATGCACGACTTGGGTGAAGCATCTTTTGTATTGGGATACAGATCTATTGAGATAGATCGAAAAGATTGCTTGATCTCACCCAGTCCACATACATTGATACCATCGTGAAGCGGTTCTCGATGGGTAAGTCCAAGAGAGGACACCTACCAATGTGTCATGGCGTGTCCCTATCCAAGTCTATGTCTCCCAAGACTGATGCAGAGATAGCGGCGATGACAGGCATTTCTTATGCATCTACGATTGGTAGCATCATGTAGGAGATGATATCTACACGTCCTGACGTGGTTTTCGCACTAAGTGTAGTGAGTAGATATCAATCGAACCCTGGTCTTCCACACTGGAAAGCTGTGAAAGACATCCTCAAGTAGTTGAGAAGGACCAATAAATTGTTCTTGGTCTATGGGTGGAGAACTAAAATTGGAAGGCTATACCGACTCTAGCTTCCAAAGCGATATCGATGACTCGAATTCAACCTCTGGGTTTGTATTCATGCTCAATGGTGCTGCTGTCTCTTGGAAGAGTTCCAAGCAAGACAATACTGCGGATTCCAGCACAGAGGCCGAATACATTGCTACATCAGATGCAGCAAGGGAGGCTGTTTGGATAAGGAATTTTGTCCAAGAGTTGGACGTCATTCCTAATTGAGTTGCTCCTGTCCCGGTGTTGTGTGACAACACGGGAGCTTTAGCTCAAGCAAAGGAGCCAAGGTCTCATCAGAAGTCCAAACATGTATTGAGTAAGTACCACATCCTTGGAGAGATTGTGGAAAGAGGAAGAAGTGTCTTTTGACACAGTCGGCTCCGCAGACAATGTTGTTGATCCACTAGCTAAGCCTTTACCTAGACCATTATTCGACAAGCATCGCGAATCAATGGGTTTAAAGCATATGGGTAGTTGGCTCTAGTGCAAGTGGGAGATTGTTAGAGTAGGTGCCCGTCGAGCCAAGTATTGGCCGAGTATTCACAATGAAACTCTATGTATAAGCAATCTTTATTTTAGTAATATTTGATATTATTATTTTGGCACATCTTTATCTGTATATCCATGCTAGTTGCATAGATAAAGCCCTTGAATATACAAATAGTAGAAAGAATATGAGATGCTCATATGATGAGTATCATGAAACTCATATTTGTAATACTGTATATTCTAAACAGTTCCTAGTCGATTCAGCCGCCAGTAAGAAGGATATAGACCGCTCGAGTTAGAGACTAGTATCTGCGATGTGAGTACCATGTTTCATTGGTAGGGGACATTGTGATGTCCGAGCATGCAGATAGGTGCTCCTGGTAGAGTGCACTGAACAACCCTCCATTAAAGGACTTTCCAAGTGGTTCTCACTTATCGAGTGGAAACGTCCTAGTTTATGGTTGTACAGAATTAGTCCTTATGACCCGGGACAACATTGAGACTATATGTGCTAGAATTACACTTTGAATTGTTTACCGACTCTCATGGGGTCATCAGGTGGCAAGGTTGGGTGTTCTGTCGAAACACATAGGAGTCGATGCATTGTAGTCGGGGATTAACCGATTACCTTCGGGTATGGATATCCTATGTGTTATCATGTGTATGTAGGTTGAAATCTCTGGCCAGAGTATGGTTGTAATTATGAAAGGGGTTTCATAGATTACACCATCGATGCAACTACGACATGACACATAGTATTAAACCAATGGTTGTCGAATCGGTCGGGGTATATGAGTTGAAGGGACCGTACTGTACGCTAACCATAATTGAATGGTTCTTGCAGGCACTATCATTTGATACCTAGGGAATCATGTAAGCGATGCTGCTAGGCGTTTAACATGGTTGGTTGGGTACTATCAGACTTGAGTTCTGACATTCTTTTTATCAAGGTGTTGATAAGTAAGAATGGAGCAATTGGGGTATGCTCATATAAGGACATGTTTAGTCCGAATCACATGGAGATGTGAACCCACGGCTAGTTGTATCAATGAACCATTGAGGGCCACACAAGTACTAGCTTTCTAGATCCCGTTGAGAAGTAAAAATAGTTCAATGTGTTGAACGACTTATAAAGGAGTTTATAAGCGTAAGGAAAATTAGAAGTATGACTTCTATGAGAGAAATGTAAATTTTAATTTATGGAAGTGTTCCTAAATTAAAAGTTGGACAAGTGAATAATGTATTTGAAAATTGTGATTTTCATAAACATTATTATGGACTAAATTAAATTAATTCAAGTGTTGAATTAATTAAACACTAGTGGACCTAGTAGAGTCCAAATAATTAAATTAATTCAAGTGTTGAATTAATTAAATTATATTGAGTCTTGTAGAGCTCAATTTAAATTAATTATTTAACTAGTGGGACTTGGGTAAATTCAAGTAATGTTTAATTGGTCTCAAATATGTTTGAGATAATTAAATTTAGTCCATGGTTTTTATTTTGATAAAAACCATATAATATGCATGCATGGGAGGTGAAAGGTTGGGAGACTACTTTTTGAGTTTTCAAGGCATAGCATGCACCTTTTTGACTCAACTTTTTCCACAACCAAGAAAGTTGTTCTCCCTTCACTCCTAACCTTGCATGGCTGAAATTCTCTTGCTTTTTCTCTCCATTTTCTTCATTTTTGTGTTCTTCAATTTGTTGAAGAATACACACACTTCTCTTTGAAAAATCCTCATATTTTTCTAGTGCAAAATATGAGGGGATCTACCTAGTTGGTGGTGGGCTTAATTTGAAGGAAAGATTCAAGAAGAAAGGAGGAGAGCTTGTAGATTTATCTTCCATTCAAGAGCCAAGTTGTTTACAACTTGGTTGGTGCCATCATCAACTTCAAGAGGTTGATAGGTAACGATTTTCTTACACTCTATGTATGACAATGGTGTTTAAATGTATTTGCTACAACAAAATGAAGGTGGCCGAAATTTTCTATGTAAAATTTGATTTTTTTTTTGAACTTCCGTTGCGCTTCCGGTCACCGTAACCGATCCCCTTTCAAGTGGTATCAGAGCTATGGTTACGATTTTGTGTAGCAATTACAAGATATTATGTTGAGATCGATTTCTAACCGCATGAGTGTATTTTTTGCAACAAAATACCAAGGCTTTTTGGGGGAATTTTCGGGCAGCATGTTGCTGCCCGTGTCGGGCAGCTCGGGCTACCCGAGGGGCTGCCCGTTTCGGGCAGCTAGGGCAGCCCGAGGGGCTGCCCGAACAGCCCCAACATTTTAAATTAAAAAAAAAAAATTTTTGTTGCCGGAATCCGGCGACGGCGATGACGGCTAGGGTTTCCAAAAGTGTTTTGGATTATCAAAAGTGTCATGGGCCTTGAGTTGTTGGGCCATTGGATGGCTATCATGTTTGTGAATTTTAAATGGGCCGAAAATGTTTTTGGTGAAAAATGAGTTTTTGGGCCCTTAAGTTTAAAATTACAAAAGTTGCAAATATTTTCTCATGAAATAAATAATTTAAGTTGGACTTTAATTATTTATAGTAAATGGTGATTTGCAAGAAATTCGGTTATAAATAAATTAATTTGAAAGTAGACAAAGGTGTTTGTATACTTTGTTAATTTAGTTTATAATCGTGGCGGTTAGTGATTGGATCAAGATATATAATATTGGATCAATTAATTATTGTGATAATTAATTGATGGTGTATGATATGTGATATTATGCATTAAGGATGATCAAAAGCCCAAGCCCAATTTGCTAGGTGTATGCTAGGATATTTTGTGTTGAATGATTGTAATAATTATCAATTTATAAAGTGGGCTTGGTTTATGGCCCGTTCCCACCCCATGAGATGTATCCCTATTTGCCATGGATATTTATTTGTAAATATTAGTATAGTGGATGATCAAGATTGGAAGATGGTGGTCATGATGATTATGAAGATCGAAGACATGTAAATATTGGAAGCTTATGTAATAGTTGCATTTGCATCCCGTGCATTTCCCTAGGATTGGACCTAGGCCCGTGTTTAGCTCACACGGTCCGTTAGTATTGGGGCGATTGATCATCCTTGTTTTGTTTACTGTTTATAATATATGCATGATATGTTATAAATAATGAGTATGTGCGTTATTATTATGATAATAACAAAGTTGCATGAATCCGACAAACATACGATCAAACATGGCGAGCTTTTAAAATAAAATTAATGATGAGACCTTTCAAAATTAAAAACCCTCATTTTGAATAAGATTCAAAATTAATATCAAGCCTGAAAAGGGGAATTATAAATTTGTTTATAATTTCCTTGTCTTCCATCGACAATGGGTGCATGATGAACGCTACCCGTACTCGGGGCTCGGCTCATATTATTGGGGGAGCTTTGGGTGACGGAAAGCTGTGACATCCATTGACATGGTGATGTGACTACGTGGAACTCCCATGATTTCGGCTCATATTATTGGGGAACTCATGGCGACCGTCCATCAAGGTTCAACATCGATGGGTAAGGCTTGACACGTAAAGATGAACGACGTCATATTATTGGTTCCTAATCAAACGTGAGACAATAGTTTACGTAGAGGGTTGCATTGTGATGCAATTGGAAACTACCTTTTAGGAATTGTGATTGGCTGATATTATTCGGGATCATAATTCGCTAATTGGACCTTACGTACCTACTGAGGAAAGGAGTTTCCCGTTTTCACTAGAGGGTAGTGAAAGATGTCAAAACAGTGGGAGCAAATATTTATGAAGTAAAAGTCCAAACTTCATATCTTACTAAATATTTTAAAATAGTCACCAACATTTATCTGTTTTCACTTTTCAGTACAAATTGACAATGTCTTCGATTCGCAATCCGATATCCATAATACTCGACAAAAACATATTAACTGGACCTAATTACCTCACTTGGCTAAGAAACCTAAAAATCGTCTTGAATTCGGAAAGGGTAGCATATACACTGACTGAGTCGCCCCCTGTTGAGGCTCCGACTGACTGCAATCCTGAGGAATTGCAGGCTTACAAGGAATGGTGTGACCATGACTTGATAGCCAGGTGTTATATGCTGACTTCTATGAATGATGAGCTGCAGAGGCGTTTTGAGGGTGCAAAGAGTGCTGCTGACATTCATTTGCACCTCAAGGAGCTCTTTGGAGAGCAAACACGTCCTCTTAGGCATGCTACCGTCAAGGAGCTGATCACTTTACGCATGCGAGATGGGTCCTCGGTCCATGAGCATGGCCTAAAGATGATCGGGCTCGTGGACAAGCTCGTTGGCATGGATCTGATCTTGCCTTCGGAGTTGACCACCGACGTGTTGCTCTTATCGCTGCCTAGCTCATTTGATCCTTTTGTGGTGAACTTCAACATGAACAAGATGGAGCCGACCCTTGAGGAGTTGGTGAATATGCTTGTTACGTTTGAATCAACCATCAAGAAAGAGAAGTTGGTTCTTTATGTGGGTTCTTCATCTGGTACGAAGATTGATCCACATAGGAAGAGAAAGAAGAGTTCTTTCCAACGTCCCAAGAAGAACGTGCCCTTGTTGAGGAAATCTCCGTATCCCGTTGTGGCAGCCACACCAGTTAAGGCTGACAAGACTAGTGATGTTTGTCATCACTGCAAGAAGCCTGGACATTGGAGGCGTAACTGCAGAGAATATCTTGCCCAGAAAAGTTCTGGAAATGGTATGTTCTACATTGAAGTAAACATTTCAATTAACTCTACTTCTTGGGTATTAGATACCAAATGTTGAGAACATCTCTGTAATGTGTTGCAGGTGATGGGAAGAAGTAAGAGGATTTGAGAAGGTGAGACCTTCTTGGGGATGGGCTATGGAGCAAGAGTTGCTGCCAAGACCATAAGAGATGTTTACTTATTATTGAACAATAGTTTTAAGTTAATTTTATGAGATGTTTTGTTTGTACCTAATTTTGTAAAAACATATATTCCATTTCTATGCTGATAAAAATGGATATTCTTGTTTATTTTGCAAATATGTTTGCAACATTTACATGAATGAATGTTTGATTGGTACTGGTGAACTTGAAAACGATCTCTATAACTTAAATTAAAAGATATTCCACTAAATGTCCATTCAAAGGCATACACCATATGAGATATGGATGGGTAAGCCTCCTAAGTATTCTTATCTTAGAATATGGGGGTGTCCTGCTTATTAAGCCGGTAGTGGAAGATAAATTGGGTAGTCGATCCATTTTATGCTACTTTGTGGGATATCCAATGAATTCGGTTGGATACTACTTCTATCATCCCCAAGAAACAAAAGTGTTTGTTTCTAGGAATGCAACCTTTTTGGAAAATGAATTTCTATTAGATAGAAAATGGGAGATGATAGAACTCGAAGAGGTTCGAGAGACACCCACAGTTATAGAACCCACACCCGAAGAGCCAAGTGAGGAGATACAAGCTCCTAAAAGATCCGAGAAAGTCTCGAGACCACCTATGAGGTATGGTCAGCTTCTTGAAGAGGGCCATGATGAGCCTAACCATGGATGTGATCCAAGGACCTTCAAGGAAGCGTTATCTGATGCCGATTCATCCAAATGGCTTGAAGCTATGGAATCTGAGTTGAATTCCATGCATTCGAACCAAGTGTGAGATCTTATAGATCCACCTGAGGGAACGGTTCCCATAGGGACTTGGGGCGGATGGGAAGGTATTGACCTTCAAGGCGCGATTGGTGGCAAAAGGATATACTCAAAGACAAGGAGTTGACTTTGAGGAAACATTTTCACCAGTTGCAATGTTCAAGTCTATAAGGATATTGCTAGCCATAGCTGCATAGTATGACTATGAGATATGGCAGATGGATGTCAAGACAGTCTTTCTTAATGGGGATTTTAAGAAAGTGATTTACATGTCTCAAACCTGGAGGGTTTACAGCTATCGGAAGTGAGCATATGGTATGCAAACTTCAGAGATCTATTTATGGTCTAAAGCAGGCATCTAGGAGTTAGTGAGCTGTACTGGACCAAAGATAACTTTTGGAGACAAATCAAAAGGTAAAACCATGGGTAAGGGAGTAAGTTCTCGATGCAGGACTTGGGTGAAGCATCTTTTGTATTGGGATACAGATCTATTGAGATAGATCGAAAAGATTGCTTGATCTCACCCAGTCCACATACATTGATACCATCGTGAAGCGGTTCTCGATGGGTAAGTCCAAGAGAGGACACCTACCAATGTGTCATGGCGTGTCCCTATCCAAGTCTATGTCTCCCAAGACTGATGCAGAGATAGCGGCGATGACAGGCATTTCTTATGCATCTACGATTGGTAGCATCATGTAGGAGATGATATCTACACGTCCTGACGTGGTTTTCGCACTAAGTGTAGTGAGTAGATATCAATCGAACCCTGGTCTTCCACACTGGAAAGCTGTGAAAGACATCCTCAAGTAGTTGAGAAGGACCAATAAATTGTTCTTGGTCTATGGGTGGAGAACTAAAATTGGAAGGCTATACCGACTCTAGCTTCCAAAGCGATATCGATGACTCGAAGTCAACCTCTGGGTTTGTATTCATGCTCAATGGTGCTGCTGTCTCTTGGAAGAGTTCCAAGCAAGACAATACTGCGGATTCCAGCACAGAGGCCGAATACATTGCTACATCAGATGCAGCAAGGGAGGCTGTTTGGATAAGGAATTTTGTCCAAGAGTTGGACGTCATTCCTAATTGAGTTGCTCCTGTCCCGGTGTTGTGTGACAACACGGGAGCTTTAGCTCAAACAAAGGAGCCAAGGTCTCATCAGAAGTCCAAACATGTATTGAGTAAGTACCACATCCTCGGAGAGATTGTGGAAAGAGGAAGAAGTGTCTTTTGACACAGTCGGCTCCGCAGACAATGTTGTTGATCCACTAGCTAAGCCTTTACCTAGACCATTATTCGACAAGCATCGCGAATCAATGGGTTTAAAGCATATGGGTAGTTGGCTCTAGTGCAAGTGGGAGATTGTTTGAGTAGGTGCCCGTCGAGCCAAGTGTTGGCCGAGTGTTCACAATGAAACTCTATGTATAAGCAATCTTTATTTTAGTAATATTTGATATTATTATTTTGGCACATCTTTATCTGTATACCCATGCTAGTTGCATAGATAAAGCCCTTGAATATACAAATAGTAGAAAGAATATGAGATGCTCATATGATGAGTATCATGAAACTCATATTTGTAATACTGTATATTCTAAACAGTTCCTAGTCGATTCAGCCGCCAGTAAGAAGGATATAGGCCGCTCGAGTTAGAGACTAGTATCTGCGATGTGAGTACCATGTTTCATTGGTAGGGGACATTGTGATGTCCGAGCATGCAGATAGGTGCTCCTGGTAGGGTACACTGAACAACCCTCCATTAAAGGACTTTCCAAGTGGTTCTCACTTATCGAGTGGAAACGTCCTAGTTTATGGTTGTACAGAATTAGTCCTTATGACGCGGGACAACATTGAGACTATATGCGCAAGAATTACACTTTGACTTGTTTACCGACTCTCATGGGGTCATCAGGTGGCAAGGTTGGGTGTTCTGTCGAAACACATAGGAGTCGATGCATTGTAGTCGGGGATTCACCGCTTACCTTCGGGTATGGATATCCTATGTGTTATCATGTGTATGTAGGTTGAAATCTCTGGCCAGAGTATGGTTGTAATTATGAAAAGGGTTTCATAGATTACACCATCGATGCAACTACGACATGACACATAGTATCGATTCATTGACAACCCTCGATAAACCAATGGTTGTCGAATCGGTCGGGATATATGAGTTGAAGGGACCGTACTGTACGCTAACCATAATTGAATGGTTCTTGCAGGCACTATCATTTGATACCTAGGGAATCATGTAAGCGATGCTGCTAGGCGTTTAACATGGTTGGTTGGGTATTATCAGACTTGAGTTCTGACATTCTTTTTATCAAGGTGTTGATAAGTAAGAATGGAGCAATTGGGGTATGCTCATATAAGGACATGTTTAGTCCGAATCACATGGAGATGTGAACCCACGGCTAGTTGTATCAATGAACCATTGAGGGCCACACAAGTACTAGCTTTCTAGTTCCCGTTGAGAAGTAAAAATAGTTCAATGTGTTGAACGGCTTATAAAGGAGTTTATAAGCGTAAGGAAAATTAGAAGTATGACTTCTATGAGAGAAATGTAAATTTTAATTTATGTAAGTGTTCCTAAATTAAAAGTTGGACAAGTGAATAATGTATTTGAAAATTGTGATTTTCATAAACATTATTATGGACTAAATTAAATTAATTCAAGTGTTGAATTAATTAAACACTAGTGGACCTAGTAGAGTCCAAATAATTAAATTAATTCAAGTGTTGAATTAATTAAATTATATTGAGTCTTGTAGAGCTCAATTTAAATTAATTATTTAACTAGTGGGACTTGGGTAAATTCAAGTAATGTTTAATTGGTCTCAAATATGTTTGAGATAATTAAATTTAGTCCATGGTTTTTATTTTGATAAAAACCATATAATATGCATGCATGGGAGGTGAAAGGTTGGGATACTACTTTTTGAGTTTTCAAGGCATAGCATGCACCTTTTTGACTCAACTTTTTCCACAACCAAGAAAGTTGTTCTCCCTTCACTCCTAACCTAGCATGGCCGAAATTCTCTTGCTTTTTCTCTCCATTTTCTTCATTTTTGTGTTCTTCAATTTGTTGAAGAATACACACACTTCTCTTTGAAAAATCCTCATATTTTTCTAGTGCAAAATATGAGGGGATCTACCTAGTTGGTGGTGGGCTTAATTTGAAGGAAAGATTCAAGAAGAAAGGAGGAGAGCTTGTAGATTTATCTTCCATTCAAGAGCCAAGTTGTTTACAACTCGGTTGGTGCCATCATCAACTTCAAGAGGTTGATAGGTAACGATTTTCTTACACCCTATGTAAGACAATGGTGTTTAAATGTATTTGCTACAACAAAATGAAGGTGGCCGAAATTTTCTATGTAAAATTTGATTTTTTTTTTGAACTTCCGTTGCGCTTCCGGTCACCGTAACCGATCCCCTTTCAAGTGGTATCAGAGCTATGGTTACGATTTTGTGTAGCAATTACAAGATATTATGTTGAGATCGATTTCTAACCGCATGAGTGTATTTTTTGCAACAAAATACCAAGGCTTTTTGGGGAAATTTTCGGGCAGCTCGGGCTGCCCGAGGGGCTGCCCGAACAGCCCCAACATTTTAAATTAAAAAAAAAAAAATTTGTTGCCGGAATCCAGCGACGGAGCTCCGGCGACGGCGATGACGGCTAGGTTTCCAAAAGTGTTTTGGATTATCAAAAGTGTCATGGGCCTTGAGTTGTTGGGCCATTGGATGGCTATCATGTTTGTGAATTTTAAATGGGCCGAAAATGTTTTTGGTGAAAAATAAGTTTTTGGGCCCTTAAGTTTAAAATTACAAAAGTTGCAAATATTTTCTCATGAAATAAATAATTTAAGTTGGACTTTAATTATTTATAGTAAATGGTGATTTGCAAGAAATTCGGTTATAAATAAATTAATTTGAAAGTAGATAAAGGTGTTTGTATACTTAGTTAATTTAGTTTATAATCGTGGCGGTTAGTGATTGGATCAAGATATATAATATTGGATCAATTAATTATTGTGATAATTAATTGATGGTGTATGATATGTGATATTATGCATGAAGGATGATCAAAAGCCCAAGCCCAATTTTCTAGGTGTATGCTAGGATATTTTGTGTTGAATGATTGTAATAATTATCAATTTATAAAGTGGGCTTGGTTTATGGCCCGTTCCCACCCCATGAGATGTATCCATATTTGCCATGGATATTTATTTGTAAATATTAGTATAGTGGATGATCAAGATTGGAAGATGGTGGCTATGATGATTATGAAGATCGAAGACATTAAAATATTGAAAGCTTATGTAATAGTTGCATTTGCATCCCGTGCATTTCCCTAGGATTGGAACTAGGCCCGTGTTTAGCTCACACGGTCCGTTAATATTGGGGCGATTGATCATCCTTGTTTTGTTTACTGTTTATAATATATGCATGATATGTTATAAATAATGAGTATGTGCGTTATTATTATGATAATAACAAAGTTGCATTGTAAGGCTCGAGATTAATAGTTTTCATTGCAATAATACTCGGAATATATGAGTATGCATATATATATAATGAGGAGTGTTAATTGAGATGAGAATAGGAAATACATGGACAAGAGGAGAAAATCTTCAAATTAGGACATAACAGTTGGCGCATATGCGCGAAGATAAGTGGCGCATATGCACGACAATTCCAGTAGCATGGGCGCATATGCGCGGAAAGAAGCGGCGCATATGCGCGACACCTACAGTAGCATCGGCGCATATGCGCGGAAAGAAGCGGCGCATATGCGCGACACCTCCAGTGACAATGGCGCATATGCGTGAGAAAAGTGGCGCATATGCGTGAGAAAAGTGGCGCATATGCGCGAAGTGTTAAATTCTGCATTGCCGAGACCAGTAGGTCTCGCGCATATGCGCGAGTAATGCCGCGCATATGCGCGAGACGTGTACTTCAAAGGATTTGCCATGTGTGTGTAGGCATGCAATATATATATATATAACATTGCACGAGTTCCTCTTCATTGTTCAGCAAAAATCGGAAGTTTCAGAGGAAAGCTTCAACTTTTCTTTATACTCTTAAATTGTGATTGAACAAGATTTAGCCATCTAAACGTTAATACGATTTCGATTTTGAACTCCTCTCCGTATTAGCTACAAGGTGATGTAAGTTTTACTCAGTTTCTATATGATTTGAGATTGAGATGTTGGGGAAATTATGAATTACTCTAGATTATGTATTCTTGTGAAGTTAGTGAATATATATTCGTAAGCGGATCGAAGAAATGATATCGTCTGCATTTGTTATGAATTTTAGCATATATTGAGATGAGATTATGCAGATTTTGAGATCTTGACTTAGATATTGTGATGGTTAGGAATTGAGGATATAATCTATGTTTATATATGTTGAGAATTGAATTGACCGGTATCAAGAATTACGTTGTTATGCCGTCAAATTGTACCGAGATCACGTATAGAATTAGATATGGGTTGATTAGATTAGAGATTAATAGAATATGTATTCCCATTTGTATTTCAGATCTGATAGTGACAGAGTCGTCTTCGAGACTCCGACGATTGTGCGACGAAAAGTATAATGCATGTTTTGTTTGGGGAGATACAACTCAAATGAGATCACATTTGAGTTTCCCAACCAAAATCACATACTAGATTTATTGTTTATCTTGAATTATGATTGTGATTTGTTTATAGACTTGTATTCAAATCTTTTGAGATGATTATGCATTGTTTACATATTGTTGTGCATTGCATTTAAGATAGGGAGTCTTGACAGATCCGTCAAACTTCTAGATGTTCGGTGATATCACAGCTTAGGGGAAGATCATTCTCCTATTGTAGACGTGGATACAGATCAGGCCGAAGTCTAAGAATAAGACATACCGTCACCCCGATTGGGAGGGTAGGTGATAGATCGTCTTATTCACACCGGGATCCCTAGAGTTCTAGTCGAGTCGAGTCCAGACATGGTTTGATTCGCATGGCATTGCATGTTTATATGGATGACATTCATTATAGCATGTTTCATGTTTAGTTTGATATATGCATGTATACATGTTTATACTGGGATTTGTTCTCACCGGAGTTTCCGGCTGTTGTTATGTCTGTATGTGTGCATAACAACAGGTGGGGCATGATCTGGGTCGAGACAGAGACGAGATTGATATAGCGTGGAGATTACGGGCACAGCAGAGGACTAGTGGTTGTTTTAGTAGACTTGGACTATTTGTATTTGCTCTTCTGTATTAAACACTAGTTGGATGAATGTATTAGAACAAGATATGCTTGTATGTTGTAATATAAATAAGACTTGTGCTTGTATACATACATTAGAAATAATGTTATAAATAAAAAAAATTTGACCCACTTTTTATATTAATGATCCATTTAATCCCAAAGAACAAAGATAGAGCCCGGGTCCCCACAACAGGTGGTATCAGAGCGATAGATCCTTTAGAGTGAGATAAGATAGAATGAGCGGGGTAGATCGAGTCTTCTTCCTTGCCTTATGATGTGCTAGCATGATTTATTGCTTTCATTATTGCATGTTGTATGATTATCTGACTTGTATTACAGCTTGTGTTAGTAAAGACTGAATCAGAACCGATTCTGGATTAGAGGTAAATGATCAGAGGAGGGCTGAGATAGTTTGTATAGCTTGTACACTAATTTGTTGAATAGCAGATACATGCCTCCTAGAAGAGCAGCAGTGCCTTTACGACCCACAGCACCAGAACAGGGTAGCACATCCGGGGATCCAATGGACGTTACTGCTACACCCATGGAGACTCTATTAAAACGATTCCAGTCTTTCAGACCACCTACCTTATGGGGTACCGAAAACGCAATCGAATGTGAAAGCTGGTTGGAGGATATCGAGACGTTGTTCGAGTCTCTAGAATACAGTGATGAGAAAAGAGTGAAAATTATTGGCCATCAACTGCAAGACGTGGCTAAGAATTGGTGGTTGAACATCAAAAGAGCATTGGAACAGCGTGGCACGGAGATTACATGGAAAGTGTTCAAGACAGAGTTTTATCAGCGACTCTTTCCTATATCCTACCGTAAAGATAAAGGCGCTGAATTTGCAAACTTGAGGCAAGGGCAATTGAACATCGAAGAGTACGTCGCTAAATTTTCTTCCTTGCTTCGTTTTGCACCTCATGTTTCAGGTAGTGATGAGGCCGTGGCAGATCAGTTCATAAACGGCTTAAATCCTGATATCTTTACGTTGGTAAATACTGGAAGACCCGACAATTTCGCTGAGGCATTGAACAATGCCAAAGGAGCAGAAGCAGGACTGCTTAGGCAATGGAGTGTTCCGTATGTTGCCCCGAGTCCGAGACCGCCACTACCTCTAGCACAACCTCCTCTTAGATTTGAAAGCGGCGGTAGTAGTAGCGGGCGAAAGGATCAGTTGAAAGCAAAAGGAAAGCAGTTTAAAAGACCTGGGAGCAGTTCGTCGAGCTCCAGTGGATCCAGACAGAGTGGTTTTGATCCGAACACAAGGTATACAGGTGTCTACTGCAGTTCTTGTGGGGGTAGACATGCGACTCAACAGTGCCAAGGAGTGATAGGGAGATGCAACATATGTAGACAACAGGGGCACTTCGCCAAAGTGTGTCCCCAGAGAAGCTCACAGAGATTTCAAGGTGCAGGGTCATCTGCATCTGTAGCTCAGCCTGAGAGGCAAGCTTCATCTGTTCACTCCTTTCAGCCACCACAGACACAGACGCAGCCCAGAGCCAGAGGTAGCCAGACCGTGAGCCAACCTCCTCGACAACAGGCTCAGGTGTTTGCATTGACAGAGGAGCAAGCACAGGATGTCCCAGATGATGTCATAGCAGGTAATTGTTCTCTTTGCGGTTATCCTGCCTATATATTAATAGATACGGGTGCATCGCATACATTCATCTCAGAACGATTTGCATTATTGCATTCCCTGCCTGTTGAGTCTTTGTCGGATGTAGTGTCCATTACTTCTCCGTTGGGAAGTGGTTTGATAGCTGTGACTACGGTTAGACATAGCATCTTACAATTTGAGGGTCATGAAATTGATCTAGATTGTATAGTACTTGGGTTAGATGATTTTGATTGCATTGTTGGGATTGACATGTTAACTAAGTACAGAGCCACCGTGGATTGTTTCCACAAGATTGTCAGATTCAGACCAGAAATGGCAGAAGAGTGGAAGTTCTACGGTAAGGGTTCCAGATCTCGGATTCCCTTGATTTCGGCTTTGACTATGAATAGATTGTTGCAGAGAGGAGCAGATGGTTTCCTTGTTTATGCGGTAGATGTACAGAAATCGAGCCCGGCATTGGCAGATTTGCCAGTAGTACGGGAGTTTGTAGATGTATTCCCAGATGAAATCCCAGGGTTACCTCCAACTCGAGAGGTAGACTTTAGCATAGATCTTATTCCAGGTACTGTTCCTATATCCCGAGCTCCGTATAGGATGGCACCTATTGAACTGAAAGAACTGAAAGCACAGTTGGAAGATCTTCTAGCCAAGGGATATATATCAGACCCAGTGTATCTCCTTGGGGCGCACCAGTGCTCTTTGTGCGGAAGAAAGATGGATCGATGCGATTGTGTATAGATTATCGGCAATTGAACAAAGCGACAGTGAAGAATAAATATCCCTTGCCGCGCATCGACGACTTATTTGATCAATTACAGGGATCCTCTGTTTATTCTAAGATTGATTAGCGATCCGGATATCATCAACTCAGAGTTCGAGATGTAGACATACCGAAGACAGCATTTCGAACCAGGTATGGACATTACGAATTTATTGTCATGCCTTTTGGTTTAACAAATGCTCCCGCGGTATTTATGAGCTTGATGAATCGAATCTTTCAGAGGTATTTAGATGATTTTGTGATTGTCTTTATTGATGACATTCTGGTGTATTCAAAGAACAGAAATGAGCATGCAGAGCATCTTAGAATTGTGTCGCAGACATTGAGGAATGATAGATTGTATGCTAAATTGTCAAAGTGTGAGTTTTGGTTGAATCAAGTTGTCTTCTTGGGACATATCATATCTGGAGATGGTATTGCTGTAGATCCAAGTAAAGTGGAAGTGGTTATCAGCTGGCCAAGACCGACTTCTGTGCCAGAAATACGCAGCTTTATGGGTCTGGCGGGATACCATCGACGATTTATCAAAGATTTCTCCAGTATTGCAAAACCAATAACCCAGTTGACACAAAAGAATGCACCATTTGTATGGTCTGAGGATTGTGAGTCTAGCTTCATGGAATTGAATAAGAAGCTGACTAGTGCTCCAGTACTGACGATACCTTCAGGTATGGGTAATTTCGTTGTATATTGTGATGCCTCTCACAGAGGTTTGGGATGTGTTCTTATGCAGCGAGATCATGTGGTCGCATACGCCTCGAGACAACTGAAGCCACATGAAGTTCGATACCCCATTCACGATCTTGAATTGGCGGCTATTGTATTTGCATTGAAGATCTGGCGTCACTATCTCTATGGCGAGAAATTCGAGATTTATTCCGATCACAAAAGCCTGAAGTATCTATTTTCTCAATCAGAACCGAACATGAGGCAACGCAGATGGCTTGATCTACTGAAGGACTTTGATTGCGAGATCAAATACTATCCAGGGAAGTCAAATGCAGCGGCAGACGCCTTGAGTCGAAAGGTTTGTTCTTTATCCTTATCGACGATAGGTGTTACAAAGTTAGTTGAAAATTGCTGTATGTCTGGATTAGAATTTGATACAGAAAGTAGGCCACTACGACTTGCTTCCATTCATGTTGAACCTGATTTGATTTGGAGGATTAAAGAAGCACAAATAATGGATCAGAATGTGCAAAGATCGATTCAAATGGTCAGATCAGGGCATTTATCAGAATATCAGGTACGTGAGCATGTTTTGTACGTCAATAACCGTCTCGTAGTGCCAGATGTTTCAGACTTGAGGCATCAGATTATGTCCGAAGCGCACTTTAGTCGGTTTAGCATTCACCCTGGTTGCAGAAAGATGTACAATGACTTGAAGACGCAGTTCTGGTGGAAGCAGATGAAGTCAGATATCGCCGAATTTGTGTCAAAATGTTTGAATTGCCAACAGGTGAAGGCCGAGAGGAAGAAACCCGGAGGTCTACTTCAGAGTTTAGCCATTCCAGAATGGAAATGGGATCACATTTTCATGGATTTCGTGACGAAGTTACCTCGATCATCTAGATGCTGTGATGCGATTTGGGTCATTATTGACAGATTGACCAAATCCGCTTGCTTCATTCCGTACAAAATGACGTATCGACATGATCAGATGGCGGAGATATATGTCCGAGAGGTAGTTAGATTACATGGTGTGCTGAAGTCTATCGTATCCGATCGTGACCCCCGATTCACTTCACACTTCTGGCACAGTTTACAGCAGGCCTTAGGTACGACATTACACCTAAGTACTGATTATCATCCTCAGACAGACGGACAGTCAGAGCGGACTATCCAGACTTTAGAGGATATGTTGAGAGCCGTAGTGCTAGATTTTGGCACTAGTTGGCAAGATTCTCTACCTCTTTGTGAATTTTCTTATAATAGTAGCTATCAGACAAGCATTGAGATGGCACCGTTTGAAGCTTTATATGGCAAGAAGTGCTCCGCTGTACTGGAAGACGTCTCAGAAGTACCAGAACTTGGGCCAGATATGATTCGTGACATGACTGAGAAGGTGAAAGTCATTCAGAAGAGAATGAAGACGGCACAAGATAGGCAAGCCAAATATGCCAATGTCAGACGTAGACCGTTGGTATTCGAGCAAGGAGACCGAGTATTTCTAAAGATTTCCCCATTCAGAGGCGTTGTTAGATTTGGCAAACGCGGGAAACTATCTCCTCGATACATTGGTCCTTACGAGATCCTAGAGAAGATTGGCGACCGAGCCTACCGACTTGCTCTTCCTCCTTCGTTATCCGGGATACATGATGTTTTTCATGTGTCAATGTTGCGTAAGTATATGCCAGATATTTCTCATGTCATTCAGCCTGACGAAGTGGAGCTTGATCAGACTTTGAGCTATGTTGAGCAACCGATACAAATTCTTGATCGGAAAGAAAAGAAGCTCAGGACGAAGACTATTCCGTTAGTGAAAGTCCAATGGAGTCGTCATGGCATCGAAGAAGCGACCTGGGAAACAAAAGCGGATATGCAACAGAAACATCCTGAATTATTTACATGATGTAAGTAAATTTTCAGTATTGATTATATTACTTGTCATGTATGTTTGATAATTTGTCTGCGATTTCGAGGGCGAAATAATTTCTTAGAGGGGGAGAAATGTAAGGCTCGAGATTAATAGTTTTCATTGACATAATACTCGGAATATATGAGTATGCATATATATATAATGAGGAGTGTTAATTGAGCTGAGAATAGGAAATACATGGACAAGAGGAGAAAATCTTCAAATTAGGACAGAACAGTTGGCGCATATGCGCGAAGATAAGTGGCGCATATGCACGACAATTCCCGTAGCATCGGCGCATATGCGCGGAAAGAAGTGGCGCATATGCGCGACACCTACAGTAGCATCGGCGCATATGCGCGGAAAGAAGCGGCGCATATGCGCGACACCTCCAGTGACAATGGCGCATATGCGCGAGAAAAGTGGCGCATATGCGCGAAGTGTTAAAGGTCTCGCGCATATGCGCGAGTGATGCCGCGCATATGCGCGAGACGTGTACTTCAAAGGATTTGCCATGTGTGTGTAGGCATGCAATATATATATATATATAACATTGCACGAGTTCCTCTTCATTGTTCAGCAAAAATCGGAAGTTTCAAAGGAAAGCTTCAACTTTTCTTTATACTCTTAAATTGTGATTGAACAAGATTTAGCCATCTAAACGTTAATACGATTTCGATTTTGAACTCCTCTCCGTATTAGCTACAAGGTGATGTAAGTTTTACTCAGTTTCTATATGATTTGAGATTGAGATGTTGGGGAAATTATGAATTACTCTAGATTATGTATTCTTGTGAAGTTAGTGAATATATATTCGTAAGCGGATCGAAGAAATGATATCGTCTGCATTTGTTATGAATTTTAGCATATATTGAGATGAGATTATGCAGATTTTGAGATCTTGACTTAGATATTGTGATGGTTAGGAATTGAGGATATAATCTATGTTTATATATGTTGAGAATTGAATTGACCGGTATCAAGAATTACGTTGTTATGCCGTCAAATTGTACCGAGATCACGTATAGAATTAGATATGGGTTGATTAGATTAGAGATTAATAGAATATGTATTCCCATTTGTATTTCAGATCTGATAGTGACAGAGTCGTCTTCGAGGCTTCGACGATTGTGCGACGAAAAGTATAATGCATGTTTTGTTTGGGGAGATACAACTCAAATGAGATCACATTTGAGTTTCCCAACCAAAATCACATACTAGATTTATTGTTTATCTTGAATTATGATTGTGATTTGTTTATAGACTTGTATTCAAATCTTTTGAGATGATTATGCATTGTTTACATATTGTTGTGCATTGCATTTAAGATAGGGAGTCTTGACAGATCCGTCAAACTTCTAGATGTTCGGTGATATCACAGCTTAGGGGAAGATCATTCTCCTATTGTAGATGTGGATACATATCAGGCCGAAGTCTAGGAATAAAACATACTGTCACCCCGATTGGGAGGGTAGGTGATAGATCGTCTTATTCACACCGGGATCCCTAGAGTTCTAGTCGAGTCGAGTCCAGACATGGTTTGATTCGCATGGCATTGCATGTTTATATGAATGACATTCATTATAGCATGTTTCATGTTTAGTTTGATATATGCATGTATACATGTTTATACTGGGATTTGTTCTCACCGGAGTTTCCGGCTGTTGTTATGTTTGTATGTGTGCATAACAACAGGTCGGGCAGGATCTGGGTCGAGACAGAGACGAGATTGATATAGCGTGGAGACTACGGGCACAACAGAGGACTAGTGGTTGTTTTAGTAGACTTGGACTATTTGTATTTGCTTTTCTGTATTAAACACTAGTTGGATGAATGTATTAGAACAAGATATGCTTGTATGTTGTAATATAAATAAGACTTGTGCTTGTATACATACATTAGAAGTAATGTTATAAAGAAAAAAAATTTGACCCACTTTTTATATTAATGATCCATTTAATCCCACAGAACAAAGATAGAGCCCGGGTCCCCACATGCATGAATCCGGCAAACATACGATCAAACATGGCGAGCTTTTAAAATAAAATTAATGATGAGACCTTTCAAAATTAAAAACCCTCATTTTGAATAAGATTCAAAATTAATATCAAGCCTGAAAAGGGGAATTATAAATTTGTTTATAATTTCCTTGTCTTCCATCGACAAGGCGTGCATGATGAACGCTACCGGTACTCGGGGCTCGGCTCATATTATTGGGGGAGCTTTGGGTGCCGGAAAGCTGTGACATCCATTGACATGGTGATGTGAACTACGTGGAACTCCCATGATTTCGGCTCATATTATTGGGGAACTCATGGCGACCGTCCATCAAGGTTCAACATCGATGGCTAAGGCTTGACACGTAAAGATGAACGACGTCATATTATTGGGTCCTAATCAAACGTGAGACAAAAGTTTACGTAGAGGGTTGCATTGTGATGCAATTGGAAACTACCTTTTAGGAATTGTGATTGGCTGATATTATTCGGGATCATAATTCCCTAATTGGACCTTACGTACCTACTGAGGAAAGGAGTTTCCCCTTTTCACTAGAGGGTAGTGAAAGATGTCAAAACAGTGGGAGCAAATATTTATGAAGTAAAAGTCCAAACTTCATATCTTACTAAATATTTTAAAATAGTCACCAACATTTATCTGTTTTCACTTTTCAGTACAAATTGACAATGTCTTCGATTCGCAATCCGATATCCGTAATACTCGACAAAAACATATTAACTGGACCTAATTACCTCACTTGGCTAAGAAACCTAAAAATCGTCTTGAATTCGGAAAGGGTAGCATATACACTGACTGAGTCGCCCCCTGTTGAGGCTCCGACTGACTGCAATCCTGAGGAATTGCAGGCTTACAAGGAATGGTGTGACCATGACTTGATAGCCAGGTGTTATATGCTGACTTCTATGAATGATGAGCTGCAGAGACGTTTTGAGGGTGCAAAGAGTGCTGCTGACATTCATTTGCACCTCAAGGAGCTCTTTGGAGAGCAAACACGTCCTCTTAGGCATGCTACCGTCAACGAGCTGATCACTTTACGCATGCGAGATGGGGCCTCGGTCCATGAGCATGGCCTAAAGATGATCGGGCTCGTGGACAAGCTCGTTGGCATGGATTTGATCTTGCCTTCGGAGTTGACCACCGACGTGTTGCTCTTATCGCTGCCTAGCTCATTTGATCCTTTTGTGGTGAACTTCAACATGAACAAGATGGAGCCGACCCTTGAGGAGTTGGTGAATATGCTTGTTACGTTTGAATCAACCATCAAGAAAGAGAAGTTGGTTCCTTATGTGGGTTCTTCATCTGGTACGAAGATTGATCCACATGGTAAGGGAAAGAAGAGTTCTTTCCAACGTCCCAAGAAGAACGTGCCCTTGTTGAGGCAATCTCCGAATCCCGTTGTGGCAGCCACACCAGTTAAGGCTGACAAGACTAGTGATGTTTGTCATCACTGCAAGAAGCCTGGACATTGGAGGCGTAACTGCAGAGAATATCTTGCCCAGAAAAGTTCTGGAAATGGTATGTTCTACATTGAAGTAAACATTTCAATTAACTCTAATTCTTGGGTATTGGATACCAAATGTTGATAACATCTCTGTAATGTGTTGCAGGTGATGGGAAGAAGCAAGAGGATTTGAGAAGGTGAGACCTTCTTGGGGATGGGCTATGGAGCAAGAGTTGCTGCCAAGACCATAAGAGATGTTTACTTATTATTGAACAATAGTTTTAAGTTAATTTTATGAGATGTTTTGTTTGTACCTAATTTTGTAAAAACATTGTTTCCATTTCTATGCTGATAAAAATGGATATTCTTGTTTATTTTGCAAATGTGTTTGCAACATTTACATGAATGAATGTTTGATTGGTACTGGTGAACTTGAAAACGATCTCTATAACTTAAATTAAAAGATATTCCACTAAATGTCCATTCAAAGGCATACACCATATGAGATATGGATGGGTAAGCCTCCTAAGTATTCTTATCTTAGAATATGGGGGTGCCCTGCTTATGAAGCCGGTAGTGGAAGATAAATTGGGTAGTCGATCCATTTTATGCTACTTTGTGGGATATCCAATGAATTCGATTGGATACTACTTCTATCATCCCCAAGAAACAAAAGTGTTTGTTTCTAGGAATGCAACCTTTTTGGAAAAGGAATTTCTATTAGATAGAAAATGGGAGATGATAGAACTCGAAGAGGTTCGAGAGACACCCACAATTATAGAACCCACACCCGAAGAGCCAAGTGAGAAGATGCAAGCTCCTAAAAGATCCGAGAAAGTCTCGAGACCACCTATGAGGTATGGTCAGCTTCTTGAAGAGGGCCATGATGAGCCTAACCATGGATGTGATCCAAGGACCTTCAAGGAAGCGTTATCTGATGCCGATTCATCCAAATGGCTTGAAGCTATGGAATCTGAGATGAATTCCATGCATTCAAACCAAGTGTGGGATCTTATAGATCCACCTGAGGGAACGGTTCCCATAGGGACTTGGGGCGGATGGGAAGGTATTGACCTTCAAGGCGCGATTGGTGGCAAAAGGATATACTCAAAGACAAGGAGTTGACTTTGAGGAAACATTTTCACCAGTTGCAATGTTCAAGTCTATAAGGATATTGCTAGCCATAGCTGCATAGTATGACTATGAGATATGGCAGATGGATGTCAAGACAGTCTTTCTTAATGGGGATTTTAAGAAAGTGATTTACATGTCTCAAACCTGGAGGGTTTACATCTATCGGAAGTGAGCATATGGTATGCAAACTTCAAAGATCTATTTATGGTCTAAAGCAGGCATCTAGGAGTTGGAACCTTAGATTCGCTAGTACAATCAAAGAGTTTGATTTACTAAGAGTCCTGAGGAACCCTGTGTGTATAAGAAGGTCAGTGGGAGTGTTGTGACATTCCTGGTGCTTTATGTTGATGACTTTCTACTCATTGGGAATGATGTAGGAATGTTGCAATCAACTAAGATATGGTTAGCGAGTAAGTTCTCGATGCAGGACTTGGGTGAAGCATCTTTTGTATTGGGATACAGATCTATTTAGATAGATCGAAAAGATTGCTTGATCTCACCCAGTCCACTTACATTGATACCATCGTGAAGCGGTTCTCGATGGGTAAGTCCAAGAGAGGACACCTACCAATGTGTCATGGCGTGTCCCTATCCAAGTCTATGTCTCCCAAGACTGATGCAGAGATAGCGGCGATGACAGGCATTTCTTATGCATCTACGATTGGTAGCATCATGTATGAGATGATATCTACACGTCCTGACGTGGTTTTTGCACTAAGTGTAGTGAGTAGATATCAATCGAACCCTGGTCTTCCACACTGGAAAGCTGTGAAAGACATCCTCAAGTAGTTGAGAAGGACCAATAAATTGTTCTTGGTCTATGGGTGGAGAACTAAAATTGGAAGGCTATACCGACTCTAGCTTCCAAAGCGATATCGATGACTCGAAGTCAAACTCTGGGTTTGTATTCATGCTCAATGGTGCTGCTGTCTCTTGGAAGAGTTCCAAGCAAGAAAATACTACGGATTCCAGCACAGAGGCCGAATACATTGCTACATCAGATGCAGCAAGGGAGGCTGTTTGGATAAGGAATTTTGTCCAAGAGTTGGACGTCATTCCTAATTGAGTTGCTCATGTCCCGGTGTTGTGTGACAATACGGGAGCTTTATCTCAAGCAAAAAAGCCAAGGTCTCATCAGAAGTCCAAACATGTATTGAGTAAGTACCACATCCTTGGAGAGATTGTGGAAAGAGGAAGAAGGGTCTTTTGACACAGTCGGCTCCACAGACAATGCTGTTGATCCACTAGCTAAGCCTTTACCTAGACCATTATTCGACAAGCATCGCGAATCAATGGGTTTAAAGCATATGGGTAGTTGGCTCTAGTGCAAGTGGGAGATTGTTAGAGTAGGTGCCCGTCGAGCCAAGTATTGGCTGAGTGTTCACAATGAAACTCTATGTATAAGCAATCTTTATTTTAGTAATATTTGATATTATTATTTTGGCACATCTTTATCTGTATACCCATGCTAGTTGCATAGATAAAGCCCTTGAATATACAAATAGTAGAAAGAATATGAGATGCTCATATGATGAGTATCATGAAACTCATATTTGTAATACTGTATATTCTAAACAGTTCCTAGTCGATTCAGCCGCCAGTAAGAAGAATATAGGCCGCTCGAGTTAGAGACTAGTATCTGCGATGTGAGTACCATGTTTCATTGGTAGGGGACATTGTGATGTCCGAGCATGCAGATAGGTGCTCCTGGTAGAGTGCACTGAACAACCCTCCATTAAAGGACTTTCCAAGTGGTTCTCACTTATCGAGTGGAAACGTCCTAGTTGATGGTTGTACAGAATTAGTCCTTATGACCCGGGACAACATTGAGACTATATGTGCTAGAATTACACTTTGACTTGTTTACCGACTCTCATGGGGTCATCAGGTGGCAAGGTTGGGTGTTCTGTCGAAACACATAGGAGTCGATGCATTGTAGTCGGGGATTCACCGCTTACCTTCGGGTATGGATATCCTATGTGATCACATGTATATGTAGTTTGAAATCTCTGATCAGAGTATGATGGTAATTAAGAAAATAGTTTCTTAGATTACACCATCGATGCAACTATGACATGACACATAGTATCGATTCATTGACAACTCTCGACATACCAATGGTTGTCTAATCGATCGGGATATATGAGTTGAAGGGACCGTACTGTATGCTAACCATAATTAAATGGTTCTTGCAGACACTATCATTTGATACCTAGGGAATCATGTAAGCGATGCTGCTAGGCGTTTAACATGATTGGTTGGGTACTATCAGACTTGAGTTCTGACATTCTTTTTATCAAGGTGTTGATAAGTAAGAATGGAGCAATTGGGGTATGCTCATATAAGGACATGTTTAGTCCGAATCACATGGAGATGTGAACCCACGGCTAGTTGTATCAATGAACCATTGAGGGCCACACAAGTACTAGCTTTCTAGATCCCGTTGAGAAGTAAAAATAGTTCATTAATGTGTTGAACGGCTTATAAAGGAGTTTATAAGCGTAAGGAAAATTAGAAGTATGACTTCTATGAGAGAAATGTAAATTTTAAATTAAAAGTTGGCCAAGTGAATAATGTATTTGAAAATTGTGATTTTCATAAACATTATTATGGACTAAATTAAATTAATTCAAGTGTTGAATTAATTAAACACTAGTGGACCTAGTAGAGTCCAAATAATTAAATTAATTCAAGTGTTGAATTAATTAAATTATATTAAGTCTTGTAGAGATCAATTTAAATTAATTACTTAACTAGTGGGACTTGGGTAAATTCAAGTAATGTTTAATTGGTCTCAAATATGTTTGAGATAATTAAATTTAGTCCATGGTTTTTATTTTGATAAAAACCATATAATATGCATGCATGGGAGGTGAAAGGTTGGGAGACTACTTTTTGAGTTTTCAAGGCATAGCATGCACCTTTTTGACTCAACTTTTTCCACAACCAAGAAAGTTGTTCTCCATTCACTCCTAACCTAGCATGGCCGAAATTCTCTTGCTTTTTCTCTCCATTTTCTTCATTTTTGTGTTCTTCAATTTGTTGAAGAATACACACACTTCTCTTTGAAAAATCCTCTTATTTTTCTAGTGCAAAATATGAGGGGATCTACCTAGTTGGTGGTGGGCTTAATTTGAAGGAAAGATTCAAGAAGAAAGCAGGAGAGCTTGTAGATTTATCTTCCATTCAAGAGCCAAGTTGTTTACAACTTGGTTGGTGCCATCATCAACCTCAAGAGGTTGATAGGTAACGATTTTCTTACACCCTATGTATGACAATGGTGTTTAAATGTATTTGCTACAACAAAATGAAGGTGGCCGAAATTTTATATGTAAAATTTGATTTTTTTTTTTGAACTTCCGTTGCGCTTCCGGTCACCGTAACCGATCCCCTTTCACTGCCATGGTAGGGGCTTCATAAGGGACGCTTTCCACTAGTTTTAGAGTTCTTAAGGGAATGATCAGAGGCTAGACACAACCTAGTGACATGAGGAACGAAAATAAGAGTCCTAGTGGGTTGGGACTCTTCGGCTAGGGCTTGCTGAGAGCCATGGCTGTAGCTGATGTTAGGGCTTGGCTAGGAGTCCTATAAGTTATGTATGATGGTCCTAGGGTTGGGGCTGCACAAGGGTTGGTTCGAGGGCTTGAGGGATAGCGTGAGAGGGGGGCCGTGCATGCTTGAGTGATCAGGTTTGAGGGGTTGGGCTTCTAGGTACTTTAAGCTCGGTCCTGTAAGGTCCATAGGGGTTCAGTCATGGCCCTAGGAAGGTCTCTTAGGGGCTGGTCGAGTTTCTTGAATGCTAGGATCAAAACTTGCATGACATGGACTAGGGTTTTCGAAAATAGGAACATCAGAAATTTTAGTAGGAAGCTAGGCTGGTTCGAGGATTCTAATTAGCTTTGTTTAGGTTGAAAACGGTTTATTTATGTGTTAATAAGCTTTGGTTAAAGTTTAGTAAGTTTTGGTTAAGTTTCAAGTTAATACGAGTCAAAACTAAGATGTACGTCTATGTTTAAAAACGAATCGAGAAATTATCGAAAAGCTAAATTTTAAGCCTAAGGAATATTTAAGGGAGTGTTTTAGGTTAATACGTTAAGTTTGGAATGATTTGAGATGTTGTTTCGATGTCTAAGGTTAATTATGGAAAATTATAAGTCTAGAGGTAAACAGTCATTTTACACCCGAAAAATGTTAGACATCCTGACAGTGCTCTGAACACTGTAAATAATGTTAAAATGTTTATTTCAAAATTTATGGATTTTTGTGGTGAAACAATGCTAAAAGATATATAGCATGCTTGATTTTAAAAAAAATGATGTATTTGTGCATGAATTTTTATAAGTGATGGAAATATGAAAAGTTGAAGAAGGAGAATTGACTGTGACTAATGCGATGATACGATGATATGTAAGGCCAAAGCTCAGTTGACCGATGAGAGTTTCGTTGATGTCCCTGCCGTCTGGTACCGTGATAATATGTAGATGGATCCATCAACCTTCAGCTAATACGAAAATCACAATTAAAGATTTGAATTCAATAAAAAAGGAAACGTATACGTATATGATGAAATGAAATATGATAAGATATGTTGAAATAAAAATGTAAAAGTTTATGTTCATGAAAAGTTATTTTAAGTAAAAGTATTTTCGATGTTGCTTGTGAATGTATATGTATTTTTTGTTATCATGGTTAAGGTTTGCTGAATCAATAGACTCACTAAGTGTGATCGATATATGTGAGCATTAAATTGATGTTAATGGAGACCTTAATGGTTGATTTTTGCTGGACTGAAGGTGCACACATTTCAAAGACCAGCGCTATTTTTCCGCAAATAAATTAAGTTTGTGATTTATGATTACTTAAAGATTTTTATGACTTATAATGATTTTGAAAGGTTTTGAGAGGATGTTAGAGTTAAATTTATTTTTGAAATAATGTTAGGCTTGGTTGACGTTTTACGATTTAATATTTTGAACGCCTACTTTTGGGATTTCAATTGATTAGTGGTGAGTTTATTTTAAATAGGTGCAATGGTATTTATATATATGTACATGGCCGAATGCATGACATTGAGAAAAAAAAATTAATACATTTTAAGTAAAAACGAGTAATGGACATTTCAATTAATATGTTATCAATTAAAGCATAAAATCAAGATACATTATTCATATTTATGATATTTCTCTATCATATGAAGTTTATTTAACTGTGACAAAATAAATGTGTAAATCTGCCATTCCAACTCCAACTTAACAATGGCTCAAAATCAAATGTTTACCCTAATTAATTAAGAGCTTACCAAGCCTTCCTTTCACCCTTAATTACTTGCAACACCCCATTTGAGCCGCCGGCCACCAGGGTACACCGGTCCTCCCCCATCTGCCGCCAGCAAATGCCGCTAACGAAACTCCGGTCGGTCGGAGCCACCAAATCGAACCCGCGGACCCAAATCGGGTTGCCCCACCTTTTATCATACACAAAAATATGATTATTCTCTGATCCACAGCTTAACAATCCTCCGTTTCTCCAAACAGATAAACCCACGAATCTTTTGTAGTTTACGTGGCCTCTGTAAGTTCGGATCAGCCTTAGGTTTTTTGTGTTCCACATCATCAAACATCCATCGATGGACGAGGAAACGATTGTTTGCGAATCAAGAAATCTGGTATATGTCACGGGTTTCTGGTGCCCGTCTAGGACAAAGACCGGGTCGACTGTTTGCCGGATATCGTAGCCATATATTTTCCGATCGGTGCATCCGACGGTGACGAGAGGTCCACCGAACGGGTTGAACTCGACTGAGCAAACCGGGTTACGGGCGGCCCGATTTGGCTGCACAGACGCGAGGCAGCTTCCCGTGTCACACCGCGGGTCCCACATTTGCATGGTTCCGTCGTCCGAAACGGATGCTCCGATAATCGGTTCGGATATCGAATAGTCAATGCCCCAAACACGCCTCCCGCCGTGCTCGTCGCGCTCAAAAATGGGCACCCGTCTCTCCAGATCGTACTCCATCACCACCCCATCGTAGTCTCCGGACCCGAGAACCCGAGACCCCGATCCGGGCTTCCATTTGAGGCTGCTGAGCTTAGCCGGTGTGCACATATAGTAATCGCATGCTGCGGCGTGGTCGAGGAACCTGACTCCACCCTCGCGACTCTCGGGCGACAAAATTGAATTGTGGACGTTGTAAACTCTGATTTTTCTGGCGATGCCGCCTGTGGCCAAGAGGGTGTCGCTTTGGTCGAACTCCACCACCCCAATGGCGTCGGAGACGGTGGAGGAGAAGGAGGATATGACGGTGGAGAGGCTGAAATCCCATTCGCACCTTGCTTCCTCTTCTTGATCATCATCTTGTAGTGATTGTTGGCTTCTTTTTTCGTTTTCTTCTCCTTGGCTGGTGTCTGAAACTGAGCAGCTTGGAGGATTTTGGGTGGAGAAATGGGACGAAAAGTTTTTCATTTCCCATTCACATGAAATTGGTTCTTAGTTTTAATCTGAGTTGTCGTGGAGAGGGCTGAGAGGGTTGTCTTTTTTCTTTTCTTTTTTCAAGTTTCTCTTTATTAATTACTATTATATATATTATATTTATTATGTGAGGGGTATAGGGTGGGGGCTTTTCAACCAATCAAGAATGGCTGTGTGGAAGCTTATTCTTTAAACTTTTCAGATAAACATACGGATAAGGATATTAGAAAACGGAAAATCAAAATAGTTTTATAAAGTAAAAAATATATATTTAATCTTCATTCAATAAGAAAATATCGTCAAAAATCATATAAGTCTATTTTACATGTCAATTTTGTTAAATAGATTTCTGTCTCGATTGACTTTTGAAAAATATTTATTTTTTTAAAAAATTATTCATCAGTGCATATATGGATTAAGTCGACCGATTTTATATGAGACCTACTCTTTAAGGAAAATTTAATTTCAGTTTCTTATATTTGAGTTTTTTTTTTTTGTTTTATATTTTCTCATTATCATGTATTAGTTATATATTTTTTTAATATTTGATAATTTAGTCTAAAGTTGAAATTATATTGTATACATAATAGTCGCATTAGAAAAAATGATCACAATTGTAAAAAAATTAATAGTATATTATTGAAATTTGACAACAAAAAGGTAAAAATAATATACCAAAATTTTAATTTTTAATTTTGTATTAGATGCGTATATATATTTTTTTAATAATTGGGGGTAATGAATAGGTGTGATTTGTAACATAATTCGCATTTAATACATTAAAGAAAATAAAAATAAATAAAAAGTATTCAAGATGATTAATTTTGTGGAGAACATTTTTAGATGTGATGTGAGCCAGTGAGATTTTGGTATATATTATGAATGTAAATTTCACAAAAAATAATATTTTCTTTTAACAATATATACCACAATAAATTGCATTTATAAAAAATAATATTCTAATAGAGGTTGTTTCGGAAAACTTAATAAGCCTATGTAAGATTGGAAAATAAATTGGTTATAAAAAATGAGTCACCCTAACTTATTTTAAACATTGATTATAGTATTTTCAAAGGTTTAATTATCACCACAACTTATAATAAATCTCAATTTTAATATATTACACAAATTGATGTCATAGCTATAATATTAATACTGTTACCGAGTAATATCAACAAATTATTTAAAACAAAAAAAAAAAAATATGTATGCAGTGCGAATGGACACTTGTTAGGATAATGATTTACTAATGATAACTGTTAAAATATAATAATAATAAATAAATAATTAATAACTATGTCTATAACAAATTAAATATATATATAATAATGATAATAATCAAAATTTATATGTAAAAAATATATGCAAAAAACAATCGGCATTATTTTTCATAATATCACCCTCTTCTTAACTCCATTATCTTATGCAAAAACAATCTGTATTATTTTTCAAGGTCTTTAAACTCCATTATCTTATATTGTCCAAATATTTTAACAATTTATTTTTAAAATAATAATATGTAATTTAAAAGCTCGTAAAACAGCTTATAAATCGTAGTGTGTACAATTTGATAATAGAAATCCACGAAGTTAAGATTTAATTACATTTGACATAAAAAAAATTCAAAAACGTAACCAGCATTTTCCCTTCTCTTTTTTATTTTTTTTCTTTCTTTTGACCACTGACCAAATTTTCGAAATTTGTCAACTCAGTATTTGAACAAATAACTCGATTTATTAATAAATAATTTAGTTTTGGATCTGAAACAATCCTCGTGTTAGAAAGAACTGAAATTAATCATAATTATCAACACGTTCATTTTTCTTTTAATTTAATAGAGAATCAGTATAAAATTAGATTCGAAACACATGGTGTCAAATTGTTAAATCGAAAACTTGGCATGGGAAAAGAAGAAGAGTGGAAATTTGTTTAGGGAAATTGTGAGACATTGGTTTTGGGGGAATTAAAAGTGCAGGGGTAGACTAATTGAATGTAATATTTAATAAAAATTGAAGTGTGGGTTTCGTATGTAGTTTTAAGTGGAGGGGACAAGAGGAACGGTGTATTCTTGTGTACCTCAAATGTGTGCACAAAAAGCTTGTGGTCGTAGGTTGTTGACATCGGGCTTTCTTACGTGGTCTCATCCAAGCCCTTGGTCCCTCCCTCTCCTATATTCTATTTCGTGTACAATTGTATTCCCCACTTTCTACTTGATCGAGACACTTGAATCATCAATGATAGTTATTGTATTAATAATTCAGATTTTTTATTTTTTTTTAAAGAGAACTTTTATTATTATTTTGGATAAAGGGAAAATAGTCAATTTAAACATTTGAGTTATCATATTTTATGTTTTCATCGTTCAACTTGTCGAAGTTGGTTGGCAGAGTTGTTTAAAATTTTAAATTATCAAAGATAAGATAAGATGATCACAAATTTTGTATGTAGGGAACTAACCTTCCTAGAGTCCTTTCTAATAAGAAAGACTAGTTTTGCTAAAAAAATTACCATACAAGATATCTCACCTTAGTACTATAAATATCAGTTATTATCTACGATTTTATTGATTCACTCATTGCTTATACAAGCTGTAAGGCCCAGGACCGAAGAGGACTGGGGGTGATCGCCGGTGCCATGAAGTTGCTGTTAGAGTAGGTGTCCGTCGAGCCAAGTGTTGGCCAATTGATCATATTGAAACTCTATGTATAAACAATCTTTATTTTAATAATATTTAAATTTATTGTTTTGGCATATCTTTATCTGTATACTCATGCTAGTAACATAAATAAAGTTCTTGAATATATAAATTGTAGAAAGAATATGAGATGTTCATATGATGAATATCATGAAACTCATATTTGCAATACTGTATATTCTAAACAGTTCGTAGTCGATTCAGCCGCAGCTAAGAAAGATAAAGGCCGCTCAAGTTTAAGACTAGTATCTGCGACGTGAGTACCATGTTTCGTTGGTAGTGATGTCCGAGCATGCAGATAGGTGCTCTTTGTAGAGTGCACTGAACAACCCTCCATAAAGGACTTTCCAAGTGATTCTCATTTATCGAGTGGAAACGTCCTCGTTTATGGTTGTACACTATTAGTCCTTATGACCTGGGACAACATTGAGACTCTATATACAAGCATTGTACTTTGACTTGTTTACTGACTCTCATGGGGTCATCAGGTGGCAAGGTTGGGTATTTTGTCGAAACATATAGGAGTCGATACATTATAGTCGGTGATTCACCACTTACCTTCGGGTATGGATATCATATGTGATCTCATGTGTATGTAGTTTGAAATTTCTGATCAGATTTTTGGTGGTAATTATGAAAAGGGTTTCATAGATTACACCACGATGCAACTACGACATGACACATAGTATCGATTCATTGACAGCTCTCGATATACCAATAGTTGTCGAATCGGTTGGGAAATGAGATGAAAGGACCGTACTGTACGCTAACCATAATAGATTGGTTCTTGCACACACACTATCATTTGATACCTAGGGAATCATGTAAGCGATGCTGCTAGGCGTTTAACATGATTGGTTGGTTACTATCAGACTTGAGTTCTGACGTTCTTATTATCAAGGAGTTGATAAGTAAGAATGGAGTATTTGGGGTATGCTTATATAAGGACATGTTTAGTACCGAATCACATTGATATGTGAACCCACGGCTAGTTGTATAATTGAACCATTGAGGGCCACACAAATATTAGCTTTCTAGTTCCCGTTGAGAAGAAAAATAATTCAATGTGTTGAACGACTTATAAAGAAGTTTATAAGCGCTAACAAAAATATAAGGGTGACTTCTATAAGAGAATTATAGGGAATGTAACTTTTAATTTGTGAAAGTGTTCCTAAATTAAAAGTTGGCCAAATAGATAATGTATTTGAAAATTGTGATTTTCATAAACATTATTATGGACTAAATTAAATTAATTCTAGTATTGAATTAATTAAACACTAGTGGACCTAGTAGAGTTTAAATAAGTAAATTAATTCAAGTGTTAAACTAGTTAAATAACATTGGTCCTTGTATAGCCCAATTACAAATAATTATTTAAATAGTGGGCTTGAGTAAAATCAAGTAAAGTTTAAATGATCTCTAATGTGTTTGAGATATTTAAATAAAAGTCTATGGACCTTGTAATTTTTACAAGCCCAAACAAATTGCATGTTTGGAAGGTGAAGGGTTGAAGGCAACTTTTGAGTTAATAACATGACATGCACAAACAACTTTACACTTTAACTTTTTCCACAACCAAGAAAATATTCTCCCCTTCTCTCCTCCATGAGCTGACCGAAATTCCCATTACCTTTTGCTCCCATTTTCGCTTCTTCAATTGTTGAGAAAAGCCTATCCTTCTCAAACACAATCCTCTAATTTTTCTAGTGCAAAAGTAGAGGGGATCTTCTTAGTTGGTGGTGGGCTTGATTTTTGAGCAAGGAGTGTTCAAAAGGAGACTTGTGGATTTGTCTACCTTTCAAGAGTTAAAGTTGTTTACAACTTGTTTTGAGTCATCATCAATCTTTTGTGATTGATAGGTAAATTTTTAAATATCCTATGATAACATTTTGAGTTTTATGTTATTTGCTACACATCATTGTGAGGTGCTCGGTTTTCTTCATGAAAAATATTTTTAAAACTTCTGTTGCGTATCCGGGCACCGTAACCGACCCGCTTTGAAGTGGCATCATGAGCTAAGGTTACTATTTTGTGTAGAAAATACATGATATTATATTGAGGTCAAATTTAACCGCATGAGATAATCGTTACAACAAAATCAAAGGCCAAAAATGGGGTTGTTTTCGGCCCCATGTTGCTGCCCATTTCGAGCAGCCCAGCCCCCCCAATTTTATTTTTAAAATATAAAAAATTTGGGTGCCTGTTGGTCGGAATCCGGCGACGGAGCTCCAGCAATGGCGATGACGACTAAGGTTTCCAAAAGTGTTTTGGAATATCAAAGTTTCATGGACCTTGAGTTTTTGGGCCATTAGATGGCTAACATAATTTGTGAAATTTAAATGGGCTAAAATATTTTTGGTGAAAAATGTTTTATTGGGCCCTTAAGTTTAAATCCAAAAAATTTGTATATTTTTCTCATAAAATAAATAATTGAAGCTGGACTTTAATTATTTATAGTAAATTGTGATTTACAAGAAATTCAGTTATAAATAAATTAATTAGACAGTAAACAAAGGAGTTTGTTTACTTTGTTGATTTAGTTTATAATCGTGGCGGTTAGTGATTGGATCAAGATATATAATATTGGATCAATTGAATATTGTGATAATTAATTGATGGTATATAATATGTGATATTATGCATGAAAGATGATCAAAAGCCCAAGCCCAATTTTCTAGGTGTATGCTAGGATATTTTGTGTTGAATGATTGTAATAATTATCAATTTATAAGTGAGCTTAGTTTATAGCCCGTTCCCTCCCATGAGATGTATCCCTATTTTCCATAGATATTTATTTGTAAATATTAGTTTAGTGGAAGATCAAGATTGGAAGATGGTGGGCCATGAAGATTATGATGATCGAAGACATGTGAATATTGGAGGCTTATTAATTGTGCATTTTCATTCCATGCATTCCCTAGGATTAGACTTAGGCTCGTGTTTAGCTAACACATGTCATTAGTTTTTGGGGTGATTGATCATCCTTGTTTAGTTTATTGTTTATAATATATGCATGATATGTCATAAATAATGAGTATGTGCGTTAATATTATGATAATAACAAAGTTGCATGAATCCGGCAAATATACGATCAAACATGAAGAGCTTTTAAACAAAATAATGATGAGACATTTCAAAAATATAAAGCCCTCATTTTGAATAAGATTCAAATTACTATCAAGCCAGAAAAGGGGAATTATAAATTTGTTTATAATTTCCTTGTTTTCCATCGACAATTGGTGCATGATGAACGCTACCCGTACTCGGGGCTCGGCTCATATTATTGGGGGAGCTCTGGGTGCCGAAAAGCTGTGACATCCATTGACATGGTGATGTCAACTACGTGGAACTCCCATGATTTCGGCTCATATTATTGAGAAAACTCATGGCGACCGTCCATTAAGGTTCAATATCGATGGGTAAGGCTTGGCACGTAAAGATGAACGACGTCATATTATTGGGTCATAATCAAACGTGAGACAAAAGTTTACGTAAAAGGTTGCATGAATGTGGGGACCCGAACCTAATTCGTCTTCTTAATCATTATTAAGAATCAATTTAACGATTAAGTAATGTGGGTCATAAATTTTTTTGTTTGAAATGCAAGCGCGGAAACGTAATGTATTCGATCTGATATATATGTCAATACAAAAGTACAAGTCTTGTACAACATATGTTTATCACAAACTAAAGTTCAGCCACTACATCAAGTACTGAAAATCAATCTACTCTAAGTCCGGATCTCCACGCTAATCTTGAATCTCTCATCCTCTTCTTGATCCTGATCCTGCCCCAACTGTTGTCATGTACACATACAAACAAGACAACAGCCGGATAACTCCGGTGAGAAATACATCCCAGTATAAACAATGTAACATGCAATCATATAAAAACGTATATAAAAGCATATAATAGTTATCATTAACATGTATCAAGTTTGAAAACATGAATGATATAAAGCTGTAAACAAACTCTAAACTCGTCATCTCGGACTCGACTCATCTCTAATCTAGGGATTCCGGTTGACTAAGAACGCAACGTTCTCCCACCTACTTTCCCCAGCCAGATGGTGGTACGTTCTTATTCCCAGACTTTGGCTATCTATATCGAATATCTGCAATAGAAGTCGATCTACTCCTAAGCACATCGATATATATTCAAAAGTCCAGTGACTTGGCGGTTCTGCCAAAGACTAGGCACATCAGCCCATGAATCTAACTCATGCTCTGCTATAAATCAATAGACTAGGAATATCAATCTAAAAAATTGCAAATATCAATGCAATAACAATTCAGTATATGATTATGGGAAACTCAAGTTAAATCAAACTCGATTTTTGCAATCTCGGATCAACATTGATTTATACCTTTCTTTTTGTCAATCTGACTCTGTCGGAGTCTTGGATTCAATGCCTGTCAATACTTAATCTGGCAATGACAATATCGAAGGTATCGTATCAATACACAACTCAGATCAAGACTGGATATAATCAGAACTAAATCAAATTCTGTTTCAGCATCATAACTGTCCAATCTCATATACCCAGCAATACAAATCAACAGACATCGATTCTCAAACCTCAAAATCAATAACAGTACAAATCTGATATCAAATCTTAATCAATCCATTCCGAAAATCATAACAATTCTATACGGTATCCGTTCTTCAATCCGGTTTCGATTATACGATGTCTAATACATCAAGAACATCATATATGAATCATATCTAATTCGTTCAATATCACAATTTCGAACGATATCAAAATGTAATAAAACTTACGTCCAGTTGAAACCCTTGTCGATAGGATCACAGTACTGAAGTTGGATTGAAAATCAGACGAACGGATCTTTCGCAAATCACAAATCTACAAGATAAAAGGCGTAAGAATTTTCTGAAGGATTCTCGATCTTCATTGCGTTTCATGATAGAGAAACGTGTCTCTTTTTCAAACATTGATGTTGGCGCTCGGGCAGTCACACTTTACCGCCCGGGTGCGAAACTTTCTGTCCGAGCCTTTGCTTGTCATATACTGGCACTCGAGCGGTCAAAAACTACCGCCCGAGCGCAGAACCTTCTGTCCAAATTCTAAACTTGTGGTGCATTGGCGCTCGGGCGGTCTTTTCCTACCGCTCGGGCGCCGATAGTTCTGCCCACTTCTTGGCTTATTATGCCCCAACGCCCGGCTTCTCCTTTCACGTCTCACTTTAACCCCTGTAATCTCAATTCTTTCAATAAATCAATATCTGATTACAGTAATAGAATCTCGGGCATTACAATGAAGATGCAATTGGAAACTACCTTTTAGGAATTATGATTGGCTGATATTATTCAGAACCATAATTTGCTAATTGGACCTTACGTACCAACTAAGGAAAGGAGTTTCCCGTTATCACTAGAGGGTAGTGAAAAATATCAAAACAGTGGGAGCGAAAATTTATGAAGTAAAAGTCCATACTTTATATCTTACAAAATATTTTAAAGTAGTCATTAGAATTTATCTGTTTTAATTTTCAGTAAAAATTTTGACAATGTCTTCGATTCGCAATCCGTTATATGTAATACTCGACAAACACGTTTTAACTGGACCTAATTACCTTTATTGGCTAAGAAACTTGAAAATCATCTTGAATTTGGAAATGATAGCATATACACTTACTGATTCGCCCCCTGCTGAGGCTCCGACTAGCTGCACTCTTGAGGAATTGCAGACTTACAAGGACTGGTCTGACCATGACTTGCGAGCAAAGTGTTATCTGAGGGCTTCTATGAATGATGAGCTGCAAAGGCGTTTTGAGGATGCAAAGAATGCTGCTAACATTCATTTGCATCTCAAGGAGCTCTCTGGTGAGCAGACTCGACCTCTTAGGCATGCTACCGTCAGAAGCTGATCACTTTAAGCATGCGAGATGGGGCCTCGGTCCAAGAGCATGACCTGAAGATGATTGGACTTGTGGACAAGCTCCTTGGCATGGATCTTACGTTGCCTTTGGAGTTGACCACTGACGTGTTGCTCTTGTCACTGCCTAGTTCATGTGATCATTTTGTGGTGAATTTCAACATGAACAAGCTAGAACCTACCCTTGAGGAGTTGGTGAACATGCTTGTTACGTTTGAGTCCACCATCAAGAAAGAAAAGCCGGTTCTTTATGTGAGTTCTTCATCGGGTACGAAGACTGGTCCACATGGGAAGGGAAAGAAGCGTTCTTTCCAACGTCCCAAGAAGAATGCGCCCTTGAAGAGGCAAGCTCTGAATCCCATTGGCAGCCACACCAGTAAAGGCTGACAAGACTGCTGATATAAGTCATCAATGCAATAAGCCTGGACATTGGAGGCGTAACTGCAGAGAATATCTTGCCCAAAAAGGTTTTGAAAATGTTATGTTCTATATTGAAGTAAACATTTCAAGTAACTCTACTTCTTGGTTATTGGATACCGGCTGTGGCTCATATCTCTGTAATGATTTGCAGGTGATAGGAAGAAGTAGGAGACTAAGGGAATGTGAGACATTCTCGAGGATGGGCAATGGGGCAAGAGTTGCTGTCAAGGCTATTGGAGATGTTTACTTGCTTTTGAACAATGATTTTAAGTTGATTATAAGATATGTTTTGTTTGTACCTGATTTGGTGAAAAAAATTGTTTCCATTTCTATGCTTGATAAAGATGGATATTCTTGTTTATTTAGCAAAGGTGTTTGCAAAATTTACAAAAATGAATGTTTAATTGGTATTGGAGAACTTGAAAGCGATCTATATAACTTAAAAATGAAAGATATTCCACTAAACAATGTCCAAGCAATACAACAACAAAAACTTGAAAACAAGACACTCTACATTCGGCACAATCATGACATGCTCGATTAGAATATATTTCCCTAAGAAGGATGAACAAGCTAGTGAGATTAGGCATGTTTGATATATCTGTTATTAATTCTCTCACGACTTGTGAATCCTGTCTGAAAGGAAAGATGACCAAAATTCCCTTTAAGGGCCATGCGGCGCGAGCCAAAGGATTACTGGATTTGATCCAAACCGATTTGTGCGATCCGCTTAGCATTACCACTAAGCATGGACATGCCTACTTCATCACCTTTACCGATGTCTTTTCGAGGTATGGGTACGTGTATTTGATGAAATACAAATCTGAAGCCTTTGAAAGGTTCAAAAAATTCAGAAGTGAAGTAAAGAAACAGTTGGGACAAAGCATCAAGTCACTTCGATCGGATCGAGGTGGTGAGTAATTGGCCGAGTTCCAAGAGTATCTTAAGGAGAATTTGATTCTCTCGCAGTATACTCCGCCTGCTACATCACTTCGATCGGATCGAGGTGGTGAGTACTTGAGTGCCGAGTTCCAAGAGCATCTTAGGGAGAATGTGATTCTCTCGCAGTGGACTCCGCCTGCTACACCACAGTTGAATGGTGTTTCGAAGCGTTGTAACGAGACTTTGATGGACATGGTTCGATCTATGATGGGGTTCACAGAGTTGCCGCCATCCTTTTGGGGATATGCACTTGAGACATTGGCATTGTTGTTGAACAATGTCCATTCAAAGGCAGTTGATAAGATACCATATGAGATATGGATGGGTAAGCATCCCAAATATTCTTATCTTAGAATATGAGGATGCCCTGCTTATGTGAAGCAGACAGTGGGAGATAAATTTGATAATCAATCCATTTTATGTTATTTTATGGGATATCCAAAGATCTCAGTTGGTATTATTTCTATCACCCCCAAGAAACAAAGGTGTTTGTTTATAGGAATACAACCTTTTTGGAAAAGTAAGTTCTATTGGATAGAAAAGGGGAAATGACAGAACTCGAAGAGGTTCGAGAAACACCCACAATTGAAGAACCCACACCCGAAGAGCCAAGAGAGGAGATACAAGCTCCTAGAAGATTCGAGAGAGTCTCGAGACCACCAATGAGGCATGGTTTATTTCTTGAAGAGGGCCATGATGAGCTTAACCATGGATGTGATCCATTAACCTTCAAAGAAGCATTATCTGATGCCGATTCATCCAAGTGGCTTGAAGCAATGGAATCTGAGATGAATTCCATGCTTTCGAACCAATTATGGAATCTTGTGGATCCACCTGAGGGAACTGTTCCCATAGGGTGTAAATAGATTTACAAGAAGAACTTGGGGAGGATGGGAAGGTATTGGCCTTCAAGGCGCGATTTCACAATCTTTTCGAATGTTGAGTCAGTTTAGTGACAAACTCAAACTCAGAATCTTGTCAGTCGATACCAATCAGTTAACAATAAAGTTCAGAAATAAACTGACTGATAGATAGAATAAAAATTGAAATAAGAATACACGAGATTTTATGGATGTTCGGAGATTTCAATCACTCCTACGTCACCCCTTCTATCACAAGGATAGGATATCCACTAAAAATACTTTGATGATACAAACACTTGTACAGACCCACTTCAGTTTGGACTTAACATTGTCAAAACCGAAACTCTTAGTTAACAATATGTTTCACAGTACTCAACTGGACTTAGCACAACTGATCTCTTTTAAGATCGAATTTACAACAAAATAATTTGTGATAGTAAGCTCGAAAAGTAGCCGAGAATGCTACGAATATATCTGATAAGTACGAGCTTCTAATTTTTGAAAATGAGCGAGAATTTCAGCAGAGTAACAACAAGATTGATAGAATAGTGAATCGTTGTTTTTCAACTTCTCTTCTCTTCAACGGTAATAATCAATGTAATTTGAATCCTTATATCCATTGTTTGTCACGTCAATATTTTTCTGACATTAGAACACTGCAGCTTTTCTGAAATTTGGCGTTCCCACTATTAGTTAAAGTCTGCTTTGTACTGTTGTCGGTTGAATGTCCTTTTCGTTAACTGATGACGTGTACAGCTGAAGGATCAGCTGATAAGCTCAAAATTGAATGTAGCCACTGATCAGTTTCCAACTGATCAGTCAGTTGTCTGCGTAGGTTCAGTTCAGCTGGTTCAGTTGCCTTTGTTAATCTGCGCATTAATCTTCAGTTATAGACAACTGTCAGTTTGAGTATTTGTTCAGTTACTTTCAAACTTCTTGATTAGTTAACCCAATCGATTTAAGCACTTCGTTTTTCAAACAAGCGAAATTTAATTTCCTACAGATATACTCAAAGACAAGGAGTTGACTTTGAAGAAACATTTTCTCCAGTTGCAATGTTCAAGTCTATAAGGATATTGCTAGTCATAGCTGTATGGTATGACTATGAGATATGGCAGATGGATGTCAAGACAGCATTTCTAAATAGGGATATTAAAGAAGAGATTTACATGTCTCAACCTGAAGGGTTTACATCTGTCGGAAGTGATCATACGGTATGCAAACTTCAGAGATTTATTTATGGTCTAAAGCAGGAATCTAGAAGTTGGATCCTCAGATTCGATAGTACAATCAAAGAGTTTGGTTTTACTAAGAATCCTGAGGAACCGTGTGTGTATAAGAAGGTCATTGGGAGTGCTGTGACATTCCTGGTGCTTTATGTTGATGAGATTCTACTCATTGGGAATGATGTAGGGATGCTGCGATCAACTAAAATATGGTTAGCGAGTAAGTTAGTTCCTGATGCAGGACTTGGGTTAAGCATCTTTTGTATGGGGTATACATATCTATAGAGATAAATCAAGAAGATTGCTTCGTCTCACCCAGTCCACATACATTGATACCATCGTGAAGCGGTTCTCGATGGATGAGTCCAAGAGAGGACATATACCAATGTGTCATGGCGTGTCCCTATCCAAGTCTATGTCTCCCAAGACTGATGCAGAGATAGAAACGATGGCATGCATTCCGTATGCATCTGCAATTGGTGGCATCATGTATGGGATGATATCTACACGTCCTGACGTGGCTTTTGCACTAAGTGCAGTGAGTAGATATCAATCGAACCCTGGTCTTCCACACTGGAAAGCTGTGAAAGACATCCTCAAGTATTTGAGAAGGACCAATAAGTTGTTCTTGGTCTATGAGGGTGGAGAACTGAAATTGGAAGGCTATACCGACTCTAGCTTCCAAAGCGATATCGATGACTCGAAGTCAACCTCTGGATTCATATTCATGCTCATTGGTGTTGTTGTCTCTTGGATGAGTTCCAAGAAAGACAGTACATCGAAGTCCACCATTGAGGCAGAATATATTGCTACATCAGGTGCAGCAAAGGAGGTTGTTTGGATAAGGAATTTCGTCCAAGAGTTGGGCGTCATTCCTAATGGAGTTGCTCTTGTGCCGGTGTTTTGTGACAACACGGGAGCCATTGCTCAAGCAAAGGAGCCAAGGTCTTATCAGAAGTCCAAACATGTATTGAGAAAGTACCACATCCTCCGAGAGATTGTGGAAAGAGGAGATGTCTCGATTGACAAAGTCTGCTCCGCAGATAATGTTGTTGATCCACTAACTAAGCCTTTACCTGGACCATTATTCGAGAAGCATCGCGAATCGATGGATTTTAAGCATATGGGTAGTTGCCTCTAGTGCAAGTGGGTGATTGTTAGAGTAGGTGCACGTCGAGCCAAGTGTTGGCCGAGTGTTCACAATGAAACTCTATGTATAAACATTATTTATTTTAATAATATTTGAAATTATTGTTTTGACACTTCTTTATATGTATACTCATGCTAGTTGCATAGATAAAATCCTTGAATTTACAAATAGTAGAAAGAATATGAGATGCTCATATGATGAGTATCATGAAACTCATATTTGGAATACTGTATATTATAAATAGTTCCTAGTCGATTCAGCCGTCGCTAAGAAGGATATAGGCCGCTCGAGTTCGAGACTAATATCTGCGATGTGAGTACCATGTTTCATTGGTAGGAGACATTGTGATGTCCGAACATGCAGATAGATGCTCCTTGTAGAGTGCACTGAACAAACCTCCATAAAGGACTTTCCAAGTGGTTCTCACTTATCGAGTGGAAACGTCCTAGTTTATGGTTGTACACCATTAATCCTTATGACTCGGGACAACATTGAGACTCTATATGCTAGCATTGCACTTTGACTTGTTTACCGACTCTCATGGGGTCATCAGGTGGCAAGGTTGGGTGTTTTGTCGAAACATATAGGAGTCGATGTATTGTAGTTGGAGATTCACCGCTTACCTTCGGGTATGGATATCCTATGTTATCACATGTATATGTAGTTTGAAATCTCTGATCAGAGTATGGTTGTAATTAAGAAAATGGTTTCTTAGATTACACCATCGATGCAACTACGACATGACACATAGTATCGATTCATTGACAACTCTCGACATACCAATGGTTGTCTAATCGATCGGGATATATGAGTTGAAGTGACCGTACTGTACGCTAACCATAATTAAATGGTTCTTACAGACACTATCATTTGATACCTAGGGAATCATGTAAGCGATGCTGCTAGGCGTTTAACATGATTGGTTGGGTATTATCAGACTTGAGTTATGGCGTTCTTATTATCAAAGAGTTGATAAGTAACAATGAAGCATTTGGGGTATGCTCATATAAGGACATGTTTAGTCCCGAATCACATTGAGATGTGAACCCATGGCTAGTTTTATCATTGAACCATTGAGGGCCACACAAGTACTAGCTTTTTAGATCCCGTTGAGAAGAAAAATAGTTCAATGTGTTGAAATGCTTATAAAGTAGTTTATAAGAGCTAACAAAAATAGAAGTATGAATTTTATAAGAGAATTATGGTAAATGTGACTTTTAAATTTGTGGAAGTGTTCTTAAAATAAATGTTGGCCAAATAAATAATGTATTTGAAAATTTTGATTTTTATAAACATTATTATGGACTAAATTATATTAATTCAAGTGTTGAATTAATTAAACACTAGTGGACCTAGTAGAGTTCAAATAATTAAATTAATTCAAGTGTTGAATTAATTAAATAACATTGGGCCTTGAAGAGCCAAATTAGAAATAATTATTCAACTAGTGGGCTTGAGTAAAATCAAGTAAAGTTTAATTAATGGTCTCTAATATATTTGAGATATTTAAATAAAAGTCCATGGGCCTTGTAATTTTTACATGCCCAAACCAATTGCATGTTTGGAAGGTGAAGGGTTGGAGGCAACTTTTGAGTTAATGACATGACATGCACAAGCAACTTTACACTTTAACTTTTTCCACAACCAAGAAAATATTCTCCCCTTCTCTCCTCCATGAGCTGGTCGAAATTCCCATTACCTTTTCCTCCCATTTTTCCTTTTTTCAATTGTTGAGGAAAGCTTATCCTTCTCAAATAAAATCCTCTAATTTTTTTAATGCAAAAGTAGAGTGGATATTGCTAGTTGGTGGTGGGTTTATTTTTGAGCAAAGAGTGCTCAAAGGAGGCTTGTAGATTTGTCTACCTTTCAAGAGCCAAAATTGTTTACAACTTGGTTAGAGCCATCATCAATCCTTTGCGATTGATAGGTAAATTTTTAAACACCCTATGTATGACATTTTATGTTTTATGTTATTTGTTACATATCATTGTGAGGTGCTTGGTTTTCTTCATGAAAAATATTTTTGAAACTTTCGTTGCGTACCCGGGCACCGTAACGATTCGCTTTCAGTTGCTTGGACAACGAGCGACACCTTGCAGACTTCTAGGCGAAGAGAACATGAATGAACTGATCTTACACCAGAAGGAGAGGGAGTCCAAAACTGTTCAGGTATGGGACTGTACAATTGAGAATGATTAAAAGATTTGATAGATACTACTCAGAGTTAGCTCATCACATAAGAACTCCAAAGTTAAGCTGAATGCATGCAATCTAGGGGTTTTATTTAAAATATGTGTTATTATTTATTTTTATGCATTTAATGCATAATTATTTCACAATAGGATTCATTTCTCGATTACTTTAAATTCACGCATTAGGATTTCTAGATATATTTCGTGCTCGATCGTGGAACGGAAACCGGGGACATATCATGAAAATTATGTTTATTACATGTTTTATTTTTAATTATTAATATAAGGTGTTTTAAGGGTATTTTTCAGGAAAAGGGTTTTGTTGGGTATTTTTACCCGCCAGAGCATATTTTTAATTGGTACGCAAATTTTATAGATTCGGAGGACTTTTTGAGAGATCGGACAATATTTTCAAAAACATACCAAAACGAAATATTTTTTTGGTGTTGTTTTTAGACTTGATGAGTTTGTTTTTATGCTAAACAGGCTCAAAACCATTTTAAAGTTTTCTAGGGCCCATTAGTGCATAACTAAGCATTTTTAAAAACCCACTAACCCACCCTAAACCTAACCCTAACCTAGAAGCCGCCCTCCTACCCACTTCAGCAGGCTCCCCTTCGAAATTTTGTAAGAAAAATAGCAGCAACCTCTCGGTCATAGCTGCGTGCTCTCAAGAGGATCATTTTCCCGCTATTCCGGCGCTTCCCCGACGCGTTTTTCTTTAGGCTTTCATTCTTAAATCATCAAGGCACGCCATGTATTTTCTTTTACGCATTATTCACGACGATATTAGGCTGTCATGTGTGATTTGTTATGTGTTGATCAATTTTTGCATGATCATTGTATATGGTCTCGGTTTTCCATGAGGCACACATAAAACTTTCAACAACTCACGTTCTTTGTTTACAATGACGCAAGGGGCTACTGAGCAAGGGTCTTTAGGGGCTGAATATGTTGAGAAGCATGTTGTAACTAGGCTGGAGTCGATGGATTGCAGGTGTTAGGTGAAGGCCGAGAGTTGGTGTACTAGGCGACTAGGGTTTTGAGGAGTTTTGGTGCAAAGTAAGGTAGACTCGGCTGAAAAGGGACTGAACCAGACCAAGGTGCGATCAATGTGGGTCCAACCAAGGTCCAGAGGAGGTCTCAACACAGCTGGTCTCTAGTGAAATAGGGGTCCCTAAGTTAGGAACTGATGCAATTCAAGAGAGGCTCGGCCGTGCACTTTTTGATGATTTTGATAGGAGATCGGTTACAGTGCCCGGTTGCGCAACAGAAGTTTTAAAATTGTTTTGTTTCAACAAGAACAAAAATCGATCACAACACAAAGTAGTGTAGCAAATAAGCAAAAACACCAAAATGTCATACATAGGGTGTTAAGAAAAATATACCTATCAATCTCTTGAGATTGATTTTTGACTCCAACTTAGTCGATAAACAATTAAGCTCTTCAAGGATGACAATCTACAAGCCTCCCTCTGAACACTCCTTGTTCAAAAATTAAGCCCACCACCAACTAGGTAGTTCCCCTCTTATTTTGCACTTATTTTGCACTAGAAAAATAAAAGGATTTTTTTTTGAGAAGAGAGTGTTTTCCTCAACAATTGAAGAAGACAAAATTGAAGGGAAATTATCATGAAAATTTCGGCAAAGGCTTAGGGTAATGGGAGAAGGATGAGTTTTCTTGGTTGTGGGAAAAGCTAAAACCACTTTAAGCATGCCAAGCCTTGGAGATTGAAAAAGTAATCTCCAACCCTTCATCTCCCATGCATGCACTTTTATTTAGTTTTTTACAATTAAAAACCCATGAACTTAATTTAATTATCTCAAACAAATTTGAGACTAAATAAACATTACATGAATTTACTCAAGCCACTAGTTGAATAATTATTTTACTATTGGGCTCTACAAGACCCAATATGATTTAATTAATTCAACACTTGACTTTATTTAATTATTTGGACTCTTCTAGGCCCATTAGTGTTTAATTAATTCAACACTTGAATTAATTTAATTTAGTCCATAATAATGTTTATGAAAATCACAATTTTCAAAGACATTATTTATTTGGCCAACGTTTAATTTAGGAACACTTCTACAAATTAAAAGTTACATTTCCCTCGTAGAAGTCATACTTCTATTTTTTCTTACGCTTATAAACTCCTTTATAAGCCGTTCAACACATTGAACTATTTTACTTCTCAACGGGATCTAGAAAGCTAGTAATTGTGTGGCCCTCAACGGTTCATTGATACAACTAGCCGTGGGTTCACATCTCCATGTGATTCGGACTAAACATGTCGTTATACTAGCATACCCCAGTTTCTCCATTCTTAATTATGAACTCCTTGATAATAAAAACGTCAGAACTCAAGTCAGATAGTGCCCAACCAATCATGTTAAACGCCTAGCAGCATCGCTTACATGATTCCCTAGGTATCAAATGATAGTGTCTGCAAGAACCATTTAATTATGGTTAGCGTACAGTACGGTCCCTTCAACTCATATATCCCGATCGATTAGACAACCATTGGTATGTCGAGAGTTGTCAATGAATCGATACTATGTGTCATGTCGTAGTTGCATCGATGGTGTAATCTAAGAAACCATTTTCTTAATTACCACCATAGTCTGATCAGAGATTTCAAACTACATATACATGTGATAACATAGGATATCCATACCCGAAGGTAAGCGGTGAATCTCCAACTACAATACATCGACTCCTATATGTTTCGACAAAACACCCAACCTTGCCACCTGATGACCCCATGAGAGTCGGTAAACAAGTCAAAGTGCAATGCTAGCATATAGAGCCTCAATGTTGTCCCGAGTCATAAGGATTAATGGTGTACAACCATAAACTAGGACGTTTCCACTCGATAAGTGAGACCCACTTGGAAAGTCCTTTATGGAGGTTTGTTCAGTGCACTCTACAAGGAGCATCTATCTGCATGTTCGGACATCACAATGTCTCCTACCAATGAAACATGGTACTCACATCGCAGATATTAGTCTCGAACTCGAGCGGCCTATATCCTTCTTAGCGACGGCTGAATCGACTAGGAACTATTTATAATATACAGTATTCCAAATATGAGTTTCATGATACTCATCATATGAGCATCTCATATTCTTTCTACTATTTGTAAATTCAAGGATTTTATCTATGCAACTAGCATGAGTATACATATAAAGAAGTGTCAAAACAATAATTTCAAATATTATTAAAATAAATAAAGTTTATACATAGAGTTTCATTGTGAACACTCGGCCAACACTTGGCTCGACGTGCACCTACTCTAACAATCACCCACTTGCACTAGAGGCAACTACCCATATGCTTAAAATCCATCGATTCGCGATGCTTCTCGAATAATGGTCCAGGTAAAGGCTTAGTTAGTGGATCAACAACATTATCTGCGGAGCAGACTTTGTCAATCGAGACATCTCCTCTTTCCACAATCTCTCGGAGGATGTGGTACTTTCTCAATACATGTTTGGACTTCTGATAAGACCTTGGCTCCTTTGCTTGAGCAATGGCTCCCGTGTTGTCACAAAACACCGGCACAAGAGCAACTCCATTAGGAATGACGCCCAACTCTTGGACGAAATTCCTTATCCAAACAACCTCCTTTGCTACACCTGATGTAGCAATATATTCTGCCTCAATGGTGGACTTCGATGTACTGTCTTGCTTGGAACTCATCCAAGAGACAACAACACCAATGAGCATGAATATGAATCCAGAGGTTGACTTCGAGTCATCGATATCGCTTTGGAAGCTAGAGTCGGTATAGCCTTCCAATTTCAGTTCTCCACCCCCATAGACCAAGAACAACTTATTGGTCCTTCTCAAATACTTGAGGATGTCTTTCACAGCTTTCCAGTGTGGAAGACCAGGGTTCGATTGATATCTACTCACTACACTTAGTGCAAAAGCCACGTCAGGACGTGTAGATATCATCCCATACATGATGCCACCAATTGCAGATGCATACGGAATGCATGCCATCGTTTCTATCTCTGCATCAGTCTTGGGAGACATAGACTTGGATAGGGACACGCCATGACACATTGGTATATGTCCTCTCTTGGACTCATCCATCGAGAACCGCTTCACGATGGTATCAATGTATGTGGACTGGGTGAGACCAAGCAATCTTCTTGATCTATCTCTATATATCTGTATTCCCAATACAAAAGATGCTTCACCCAAGTCGTGCATCGAGAACTTACTCGCTAACCATATCTTAGTTGATTGCAACATTCCTCCATCATTCCCAATGAGTAGAATGTCATCAATATAAAGCACAAGGAATGTCACAGCACTCCCACTGACCTTCTTTTACACACAGGGTTCCTCAGGATTCTTATTAAAACCAAACTCTTTGATTTTACTATCGAATCTAAGGTTCCAACTCCTAGATGCCTGATTTAGACCATAAAATAGATCTTTGAAGTTCGCATACCATATGCTCACTTCCGACAGATGTAAACCCTTCAGGTTGAGACATGTAAATCTCTTCCTTAATATCCCCATTAAGAAAGGCTGACTTGACATCCATCTGCCATATCTCATAGTCATACCATGCAGCTATGACTAGCAATATCCTTATGGACTTGAACATTGCAATTGGAGAAAATGTTTTTCCAAGTCAACTCCTTGTCTTTGAGTATATCCTTTTGCTATCAACCGTGCCTTGAAGGTAAATACCTTCCCATCCGCCCCAAGTTTCCTCTTGTAAATCAATTTACACCCTATGGGAACTATTCCCTCAGGTGGATCCCCGAGATTCAACAATTGGTTCGAATGTATGGAATTCATCTCAGATTCCATTGCTTCCAGCCACTTGGATGAATCAGCATCAGATAACACTTCCTTGAAGGTCCATGGATCACATCCATGGATAGGCTCATCATGGCCCTCTTCAAGAAGCAGACCATACCTCATAGGTGTTCTCGAGACTCTCTCAGATCTTCTAGGAGCTTGTATCTCCTCTCTTGGCTCTTCGGGTGTGGGTTCTACTATTGTGGATGTCTCTCGAACCTCTTCGAGTTCTATCATCTCCCCTTTTCTATCCAATAGAAATTTTTTTTCCAAAAAGGTTGAATTCCTAGAATCCACATCTCCCCTAAGTCTCTTACTTCTTCCCATCACCTGCAAATCATTACAGAGATGTGAGCCACAGCCGGTATCCAATATCCAAGAAATAGAGTTAATTGAAATGTTTACTTCAATATAGAACATACCGTTTCCAGAACTCTTCTGGGCAAGATATTCCCTACAGTTACGCCTCCAATGTCCAGACTTCTTGCAGTGATGACAGATGTCAACAGTCTTGTCAGCATTTACTGGTGTGGCTGCCACAGCGAGACTCGGAGTCTACCTCTTCAAGGGCACGTTCTTCTTGGGACGTTGGAAAGATCGCTTCTTTCCCTTCCCACGTTGATCAATCTTCACACCAGATGAAGAATCCACATAAAGAACCGACTTCTCTTTCTTGATAGTGGACTCAAAAGTCACAAGCATATTCACCAACTCCTCAAGGGTCTGATCCATCTTGTTCATGTTGAAGTTCACCACAAAAGGATCAAATGAGCTTGGCAGCGATAAAAGCAACACGTTGGTGGTCAACTCCAAAGTCAACATCAAATCCATGCCAACGAGCTTGTCCACGAGCCCAATCAACTTCAGGCCATGTTCATGGACCGAGGCCCCATCTCGCATGCGTAAAGTGATCAGCTCCTTGAAGGTAGCATGCCTAAGAGGCCGTGTTTGCTCACCAAAGAGCTCCTTGAGATGCAAATGAATGTCGGCAGCACTCTTTGCATCCTGAAAACACCTCTGTAGCTCATCGTTCATAGAAGCCTGCATATGACACCTGGATTTCAAGTCATGGTCACACCATTCCTTGTAAGTCTGCAATTCCTTAGGAGTGCAGCCAGTCGGAGCCTCAACAGGGGGCGACTCAGTCAGTTTATATGCAATCCTTTCCGAATTCAAGACGATTTTCAGATTTCTTAGCCAAGTGAGGTAATTAGGTCCGGTTAATATGTGTTTTTCGAGTATAGAAGATAACGGATTGCGAATCGAAGACATCTTCAAAATTGTACTGAAAAGTAAAACAGATAAATGTTATTGACTATTTTAAAATATTTAGTAAGATATAAAGTATGGACTTTCACGTTATAAATTTTCGCTCTCACTGTTTTGATATGTTTCACTACCCTCTAGTGAAAACGGGAAACACCTTTCCTCAGTAGGTACGTAAGGTTCAATTAGCGAATTATGATCCCGAATAATATCAGCCAATCACAATTCCTAAAAGGTAGTTTCAAATTGCATCTCCATGCAACCCTCTACGTAAAATTTTGTCTCACGTTTGATTAGGACCCAATAATATGACTTCGTTCATCTTTGCGTGTCAAGCCTTACCCATCGATGTTGAACCTTAATGGACGGTCGCCATGAGTTCCCTTAATAATATGAGCCGAAATCATGGGAGTTCCACATAGTTTACATCACCATGTCAATGGATGTCACAGCTTTCCGGCACCCAGGGCCCCCCCCCAATAATATGAGCCGAGCCCCAAGCACGGCTAACGTTCATCATACACCCATTTTCGATGGAAGACATGGAAATTATAAAAACTTTATAATTCCCCTTTTAGGACTTGATATTGATTTGGAATCTTATTCAAAATGAGGGTTTTTAATTTTGAAAGGTCTCATCATTAATTTTATTTAAAAGCTCGCCATGTTTGATTATATGTTTGTCGGATTCATGCAACTTTGTTATTATCATAATAATAATGCACATACTCATTATTTATAACATATCATGCATATATTACAAACAGTAAAAAAACAAAGATGATCAATCGCCCTAATGCTAATGGCCCGTGTGAGCTAAACACGGGCCATTATTGAGGGAACTCATGGCGACCGATGCGTTTTTCTTTAGTCTTTCATTCTTAAATCATCAAGGCACGCCATGTATTTTCTTTTACGCATCATTCACGATGATATTAGGCTGTCATGTGTGATTTGTTATGCGTTGATCGATTTTTGCATGATCAATTGTATATGGTCTCGGTTTTCCATGAGGCACACATAAAACTTTCAACAACTCACGTTCTTTGTTTACAATGATGCAAGGGGCTAATGAGAAAGGGTCTTTAGGGGCTGAATATGTTGAGAAGCATGTTGTCACTAGGCTGGAGTCGATGGAGTGCAGGTGTTAGGTGAAGGCCGAGAGTTGGTGTACTAGGCGACTAGGGTTTTGAGGAGTTTTGGTGCAAAGTAAGGTAGACTCGGCTGAAAAGGGACTGAACCAGACCAAGGTGCGATCCATGAGGGTCCAACCGAGGTCCAGAGGAGGTCTCAACACAGCAGGTCTTGAGTGAAAGAGAGGTCCCTAAGTTAGGAACTGATGCACTTCAAGAGAGGCTCGACCGTGCATTTTTTGATGATTTTGATAGGGGATCGGTTATGATGCCCGGTTGCGCAACGGAAGTTTTAAAATTGTTTTGTTTCAACAAGAACAAAAACCGAGCACACCACAAAATAGTGTAGCAAATAAGCAAAAACACCAAAATGTCATACATAGGGTGTTAAGAAAAATATACCTATCAATCTCTTGAGATTGATTTTTGACTCCAACTTAGTTGATAAACAACTAAGCTCTTCAACGATGACAATCTACAAGCCTCCCTTTGAACACTCCTTGTTCAAAAATTAAACCCACCACCAACTAGGTAGATCCCCTCTTATTTTGCACTAAAAAAATAAAAGGATTTTTCTTTTGAGAAGAGAGTGTTTTCCTCAACAATTGAAGAAGACAAAATTCAAGAGAAACTATCATGAAAATGTCGGCCAAGGCTTAGGGTAATGGGAAAAGGATGGGTTGTCTTAGTTGTGGGAAAAGTTAAAACAACTTTTAGCATGCCAAACCTTGGAGATTGAAAAAGTAATCTCCAACCTTTCACCTCCCATGCATGCAATTTTATTTGGTTTTTTAACAATTAAAAACCCATGAACTTAATTTAATTATCTCAAACAAATTTGAGACTAATTAAACATTACTTGAATTTACTCAAGCCATTAGTTGAATAATTATTTTACTATTGGGCTTTACAAGACCCAATATGATTTAATTAATTCAACACTTGAATTTATTTAATTATTTGGACTCTATTAGGCCCACTAGTGTTTAATAAATTCAACACTTGAATTAATTTAATTTAGTCCATAATAATGTTTATGAAAATCACAATTTTCAAACACATTATTTATTTGGCCAAATTTTAATTTAGGAACACTTCCACAAATTAAAAGTTACATTTCCCTCATAGAAGTCATACTTCTATTTTTCCTTAAGCTTATAAACTCCCTTATAAGCCGTTCAACACATTGAACTATTTTACTTCTCAACGGGATCTAGAAAACTAGTACTTGTGTGGCCCTCAATGGTTCATTGATACAACTAGCCGTGGGTTCACATCTCCATGTGATTCGGACTAAACATGTCCTTATACGAGCATACCCCAGTGGCTCCATTCTTAATTATCAACTCCTCTATAATAAGAACGTCAGAATTCAAGTCTGATATTACCCAACCAATCATGTTAAACGCCTAGCAGCATCGCTTACATGATTCCCTATGTATCAAATGATAGTGCCTGCAAGAACCATTTAATTATGGTTAGCGTACAGTACGGTCCCTTCAACTCATATATCTCGACCGATTCGACAACCATTGGTATATCGAGTGTTGTCAATGAATCGATACTATGTGTCATGTCGTAGTTGTATCGATGGTGTAATCTAAGAAACGATTTTCTTAATTACCACCATACTCTGATCAGAGATTTCAAACTACATATACATGTGACCACATAGAATATCCATACCTGAAGGTAAGAGGTGAATCTCCAACTACAATACATCGACTCCTATATGTTTCGACAAAACCCCCAACCTTGCCACCTGATGACCCCATGAGAGTCGGTAAACAAGTCAAAGTGCAATGCTAGCATATAGAGCCTCAATATTGTCCCGAGTCATAAGGACTAATGGTGTACAACCATAAACTAGGACGTTTCCACTCGATAAGTGAGAACCACTTGGAAAGTCCTTTATGGAGGGTTGTTCAGTGCACTCTACAAGGAGCATCTATCTGCATGTTCGGACATCACAATGTCTCCTACCAATGAAACATGGTACTCACATCGCAGATATTAGTCTCGAACTCGAGTGGCCTATATCCTTCTTAGCGACGGCTGAATCGACTAGGAACTGTTTATAATATACAGTATTCCAAATATGAGTTTCATGATACTCATCATATGAGCATCTCATATTCTTTCTACTATTTGTAAATTCAAGGACTTTATCTATGAAACTAGCATGGGTATACAGATAAAGAAGTGCCAAAACAATAATTTCAAATATTATTAAAATAAAGACTTTTTATACATAGAGTTTCATTGTGAACATTCGGCCAACACTTGGCTCGACGTGCACCTACTCTAACAGATTTGATAGGTACGCTTCCATGGAGCTGTGGACGTGGTTCAGTAGCCTCAAAGGGCTACTAGGGTGGTATAGGAGAGGATGGTTGGTGACTAGGCCAAGTGGTTTTTGTGTAGGGCCGGTGTATGTGATTAGAGGGCCAAGGCTAGGGTTCGACTAGATTGAGTAGGAGGAATTCCAGAAGCTAGTGGCCTGGTTTTCGTTGGTCTTAATGGGCTAGAAATAGTGGTTTAAGGGTTGTAGCGTAGGTTTAAGTCACAGTTTGAGTTTGGAATAATTTGGTTAAGTTTCGGTTCGATTTGGGTTAAAATCGTGACCATGGTACAAGTTTTAAAACGAATCGGGTAAGTTTTAAAACGAATCGAGTGTCTAAGAAATACTTTTAATTATGTTTTGGAATTTTTTAAGGAGTTTGGTAAGCTTCGGGTCGAAATTTAGAGGTCCAAGGGTAAAACGGTCATTTCTGGTTTATAGGGGCAAAATGGTCATGTTGCACCGGGGGTGAGATTTTAGTCCTAGCAGTGCCCCGGGAACAAATTTATCATGCTTTTAAATATTTACGCATCATGATCATGATTTTTATGAAATTATGAAATATGCGTTGCATGCTTGATTTTAAGAAAAATTTATGCATGTGCATGATTTTGATAAGTGATGAAAATGATGATGTTTTGAAGGATGAGAATTAGTTGTGACTAACGACGTATATGTAGATGCTTAAGATGTATATGTAAATGCTGATGATGAGGCCTAGGCACAGTAGATGGGTAATAATGTCACTGTTATCCAACAACCGTTGAGTACCACGGTTCTATGTAGATGGATCTATCGTATAATGATGAATGATGATACGAAAGTCACAACTAATGAACTGAATTCAATTCAAAGAAAGGTATAAGTATACGATTATACAATGAGTTGTTTTGACATGATATGATTTCATATGACACGTTTACATTACGCTTTTAAAGTTCATGAAAGGTATGTTGATTACTGTTGGGTGCAATAATTTTCCCTGCTTGGTAGAGCGATCGAATCGTGGTGCTTCAGCTGTTGTGCAGTTTAAAATATTTGAGTTGCACCATTACCACTAGCTATAGCTTTTGGTAAAGCGACAAGCGCTCGGTCCGACAATTGGTATCAGAGCCAAGGTCACGGGTTTGATTCCCATTGATTGCAAGGAGTGCAATTATTGTGAGCGAGATTGTTGGGTGCAATAATTGTCCCTGCTTGGTAGAGCGATCAAAACGTGGTGCTTGTCCTGCTATGCGGTTTAAAAGATTTGAGTTGCACCACTACCACTAGCTATAGCTTTTATTAAAGCGGCAAGCGCTCGGTCCTACAATTACAGTATATTTTCACTACTGTGTACTATGTATATGTACTTGTTAGTCCTGTACAGGTGTGTTGAGTCTTTAGACTCACTAGGCGTGTGTGATGCAGGTGAGCATGTTTATGAGGGGACTCGAGGTGCCGAACTCTTATTAGGCAGGACTAGATGTGTGTGCATGACACGAGGACCACACTTATTCCGTACATTTTGATTTTTACGAGTGTTGAGAGGATTCGAGCATTTTTATACATTTGTTTTGATACGATGATGATTACTAGGATTTTTACTCGTTCTATTTACGCATTTTCTGTTTGGCCGAGTTTGGCCATTTTAAACTGCACTACTTTAAATTGTTAAATCCTTACACTTATTTTTAAATAGTATATTTGTCAGTAGGGTTACATGCATGCATTTTAAATTAATAGATTTCTCAGTATCATAGCAAAGGTCATGTATGAGGAAGAATCAAGGATCATTCTAAAAGCATACCATAGGAGTGAATCCAAGGACGAACCGAACACATGCTACAACTGTGGTAAAACTGGTCATTTCATAGTTGACTATCCCAAGGTATGAGAAGGGAAAGAAGCCCTTCGAGCACAGAAAAATATCCAAGTATGATAAGAAATCATCCAAGAAGAAGCCCGAAGCCTTAGTGGCTGAATAAAGCAAGTCAAAATGGACAGACACCGAAAGTGATGCATCATAATTTGAGAGCTCAAGCAGCTCTAGTGATGAAGAAGAAGTGAAATGCCTCATGGCCAATGATGCTGAACTTGAATCCAACACTGAGCAGTAATTTGATTTTAGTTCAACTGGTTTTATATGTGAAAAACTTATTTCAACCCTGCATGACATGAAAAATGAGTACCTTAAACTTGCTCTCTCTTTTGAGGAAGCTAAAGCCAAGAAAACTGATCCAAATGATGACAAAACTGAAATTCATTGTTTCCAATCAGTTGATTTGTTGAATCTTAAAAAGGAGATTGCTGAGCTGATAGCGAAAAAGGATGAGAACCAGTATGTGATTCAGCAGTTAAAGTCTGAAACCTTGAGACTAACTGATCTGATCCAGGTTTGGAACAAATCATCAGTTACACTGACTGAGATGCAAGGTTTACAGAAATCAGTAAGAGATAAAACTAGTTTAGGCTTAAACAACAAGAGTGAACCCTCATCAAGCATCACAAAGCCAAAACTGAATACATGAAAAGGAAAATATATTCACTTTGTTAAATCATTTGTGGCACATGAACAACCTGAGTTATGTAAGCCGGTTGAAAAACCGATTGAAAAGATGAACAAGGATAAAGGGAATGGGATTGGATATAGTCTAAAGAGTTCAACTGATTCGCACAGATAGTCACCTAAACGGTCAAGCTTTAACAAGAACTCTGAGAATGACTATTATAATCACTAATAAAATTACAAGCCTGTTCAGAAAAGATATCGGATAGACAACAAGTCAAACAGAGTTAAAACACATATGTGTCAACTGCACACAACACACCTCACGAACAAAAGATAGGCAAAAAAATGTGGAACAAAGCAACTGAAAAGTCAATTCGAATGATCCTAGTATGGGTTCCTAAAGGACAAATTAATTCAGGGCCCAAATAAATTCATTATTTGTGGTTGTAGGTAAGATGACAAAAGATTCAGTCCGGACTTGGACAGTGGATGTTCGAGACACATGACAGGATACACAGATTTAAAATCACAACTGGTCAAGTATTCAGGTCCCAAAATCAATTTTGGAGACGCTTCACAAGGTAGAACCATGGGTAAGGTAAGCTTATCCATGACCTCGGGTTCTGTTGTTTGAAGGATTTTTCTAAAAACGTGAAGTTCATCTTCACTATCATCCAACTAATAGATATATGTTAAGCGACTAATTAGTTCAACTGGATCAGTTGGCTTATCAATTAGTACGATTTAATTTAAAAAAACATGTATTGATTCTTCAACATTAAATGTACGCTTGATAAATAATCTATAATCTTTACTAACTGATGAATAACCAAGAAATATCCCCTCATCAGATTTAACATCAAAGAGTGTTAAGTGGTTTTTACCGTTATTGTGAATGAAGAATTTACACCCAAATATTTTGAAGTATGAAACCACACTTTTCTTTCCATGCCAGATCTCATAAGGAGTTTTGGAATTATTCTTATTAATAATTGATCTATTTTGAGTGTAACACATTGTGTTAACCCCTTCTGTCCCAAACATTTGAGAAATATCGGAATCAGCAAACATAGTTCTAGCTGCCTCTTTAAGAGTATGATTTCGTTTAGCTACACTATTCGACTGTGGTGGTCATCACCTGAGAACTTATGTCTGATTCCCAAATTTTCAAGAAACTTTGATAGATTTTGATTGAAAATTTTAGTTCTGCGATCGGATCTTATTCTGTCAATCCCAACTGATATTTCATTTAAAAGTCTTTTAAAAATGTTTTATCAGTTGTGAAGCATTTTGGTCTTTACCCATGTAATTCTTGAGAAATCATTAACAATCACAAGCATGTATTTCACTCATCCTAAGCTCATGACTGGTATTGGACAAAAGAAGTCCATATGCATTAGTTTTAAGGATCAAGTAGAAGAGTTACTTCTTTTGTTTTTTAAAGAGGATCTAACTTGCTTCCCAGACTGACAAGGTGAACATATTTTGTCTTTTGAAAACTCAATTTTTGGCAGACCTGTTACCAGCTCGTGGTTACTCAGATGTGCGATGGTTTTGAAGTTCAACTGGTTCAACATCTTTTGCCTTAACCAGTTCTTAGATTGATTAGAAGAGACAGAGCAAACTGGTTCATTGGGTTGATTACTCCAGATGACCTTTTTTGTGTTTCCACATCTATTGTCTATCATTATAATATCACAAGTTGTGTTCTTAATAGTTCAAGTGTATTTGTTAAACTCAACTGAGTAATTATGATCACGTAACCGCCTGATGCTAATCAAGTTATATTTCAGGTTTTCAACAAGTAGAACATCATCAATAATAATGTTACCATGGATAAGCTTACCTTACCCATGGTTCTACATTGTGAAGCGGTGCATGCATACCCGATGACCTTATTTTCTTCCCCACATCACGTTTTGAGTTAGGAAAGGACATGAATATTTTTACTTATTCATTTTATTATGTTTTTGGTTATCATGATTTTTACTCGTTCATAATTGTTTTATTTTTTTTAAATGCATTATTTTCATCGGTAGACGATTTTTTTTTGAAAGGTGATATTTTCAGCAGTGTTGCATGCATGCACAATTCATGTAATTATCGAGATTTATCTTGTAAAAAAAATTATTAGCATTTTTAAGTAATAGATGTTTCAAAAACAGTTTGACAAACTCAATTTCAGATGAAGCAAAAATCATCCACATGATTTGGTAAAATGTAATCTATTTGATCTGATAAAGACTAGAAAACAAATGCTTAATTTATTTGTACATTCTGATTTTATTTCTCAAAAAAAAAACAAAGAAAACTAATGAAACTCTAACTGATCCTAGTTGGGTAATTTTTATGCAAGAAGAGCTAAATCAGTTTACTCATAATAATGTCTGGACTTTAGTTCCAAGACCATTTTCAAAATCTGTTATAATTACAAAATGGGTGTACAGGAACAAATTGAACGAAGATGATTTGGTTGTGAACAACAAAACGAGGCTAGTTGCACAAGGAAATAGGCAAGAAGGAATTGATTATGATGAAATGTATGCTCTAGTTTCTCGAGTGGAACCAATCAGAATATTCCTTGCCTACGTATCCTTCAAAAATTTCAAAGTCTATCAAATGGATGTAAAGAGTACATTTTCTCAATGGTCAGTTACAGGAAGAATTTTATGTAGAACTACCACCAGGTTTTGTTAGTCATTTATTTCCTAGCCATGTTGAGACAAAAAAAACAAAAGAAACTCGAACGATGGAATAACGAAAGACAAGATAAATTACTTGAATCATAGAAACCTAAGCTCTGGTATCACATGATATCACTCTGATATCAAATGATATGAATATTCTATGCATGAAATACAAACACCGACGTTGAGTAGTCGCGCCCTCGATTCAATGGATAAAAGATTGTTTGTATAAATTTTCACCACTAAACGACTTGGTTTAGTAATAAATAATATATGTAAGAACAATTGATCTCAAGGAAACCTTCAAAGAACTCGTCTGTGACAATCCTAGTTAAGAACAATAGAAAAATACCACAAAGTAATTAAAATTTTATAAACAAAAGAATGGAACAAAGCCAAATATTCAATTTATTCTCGTCATATGAGTTGTTAACATGGTTTTTGCATTATTTGTCATATTTGCTTAATAGTTTATTCACCATATCTAAACTGTTACTATATATCTTAACAAAATGTAAATAGACCAATCGATGTAATATTTCAATCATTAGAGTAGGTGTTAGTGAGCCAACTTGTGGTTTGGGCTTTATTGACTCTAATGAAAAAAAGATCTTAATTTTAATAATATTTTAAAATTTTATCCAATTATGGAATTTACTTTATTTGTTTACCTATGCATGTTGCATAGATAAAGTCCTTGAATATATAATAGGTACCATGATATCAGCTTCTCAACGTAATATCATGAAACTCATTAGGAAGTGTACCATATATCTAAACAGAATCCTAGTCGAATCAGCCACCTAAAACAAGGATAAAAATTGCTTGAGCTTGAGACTAGAATCTGTGATGTAAACGCCATGTTTCATTGGTAAGGCCATGGAGATGTCCATTGTTACAGATGGGTGATCATTTTATGATTCAGTGAACAACTCTCCCTTGGACTGTCCAAATGGTTATTAATTATCAAGTGGAATAGTCCACTGTTATGGTTTTACACAATTAGTCTTTTGACTCGGGACAATGCAGATGCTCTATGTACTATCATGTACTTTGATCCATTTACCGGCTTCATCGAAGGTCATCAGGTGGCGATGTTGGGTGTAGTTTCGAAATACATAGAAGCAAATTGTTAGGATCGGTTATTGACTAAGGAGTGTTTAGAAGGGGGGGTTGAATAAACACTTCTAGGAATTTAAATGTTCTTCGAAAAAGGTAGTTCAGCTTTGTTACAAACTGAACTAAATATCCCGTCGGTCAATATCAATCAGTTAAACTGAATAAGCAGTTGCGGAAAATAAACTGATTGAAAGATAGAATATCTAACTGAAAATGAAAAGCTGAAGTAAAGGCAACAAAATATGTTTCTGGATGTTCGGAGAATTGAATAACTCCTACGTCACCCCTTCTATCTCAAGGATAGGGTATTCACTAAAAGACTTTGATCGAGTACAACACTTGTACAGACCCTCTTCAGTTAGGACTTATCTATTGCCTGAACTGAAACTCTTAGAATAATACAATGATCTCTGTAAGTAACTGAACTTAGCACTTATTGATTTATCAATATTACAGAGTGCTAGTTTGCTCAACGTGTAGCCTTGATTGCTACGAATAGATCTAATAAGTGTGATCTGAGATTTTGACAGAGTAATGGCAAGTTTGAGATTGATCGATCGTATATACTGTCAACTGCTCTTTAGTCATATTTATAGACTTATCTTTCAACGGTAACTTTGAATTTACGTATCCGTTGATTGCCACCTCATCATTTCTTAGACAATGTTCTTGATTGCCGCTTCATCATTGATTGTAAGACGACGTATTAATCTCAATAGCCGAAATACGTTGTTCTATGCAGTGCGGCTTTCCATATTCAGTTGCTGTCTGATATGTCTATCTGTCTATTGAATGATCTTTCCCGAGGTATCTTCAGTTGAGAAGCTTTAATGTTTTCGGCTGAATGTTTTAACTGATCAGTTCTCAACTGATCAGTTTGTGTCAACTGATTTCAGTTGAATGTCCAGCTGCCGAATTTGCTTTTATGTATTAGTTGATTTAATCGATTGATTTATGTTTTGTCAAACTCCAGAATTTAGTTTCCAACAATTTCCCCCTTTATGGTGTTTGACAAAACCAAGAGATTTAACTCAGCTCTTTGTTGATAATAGATTACGCAACTGAATCATAGAATATCTGGGTTTCTTGTAGATAATATAGAAGTATGAGAAAGTGATATCAGTTGATAATAATAGCCTGATTAATTCTTCGTCTAATTCTTCAGCATAACTGAATCACAAAATAACTGGACAAATGATATCAGTTGCTTAAGTGATATCAGTTGATAATAATAGCCTGATTAATTCTTCGTCTAATTCTTCAGCATAACTGAATCACAAAATAACTGGACAAATGATATCAGTTGCTTCAGCTGCTTTCCCCCTTTTTGTCAAATACATCCATCTTGTCAGATAGCTTGCGAACGTGAGAAGAAAGAACCGTGACAGAGGATGACATACTTTCAATAGCAGTAGTCATTGTGACTTGCAGTAGTTCAATTTTCCGAGACACAAGCGATTCCACACAGTTGACGCGTTGGTTAATTAATTCTTGAGTGGCAGTCAGACTGGACATGATACCTCTATTTTTCTGAATATCACCAACTGCAAAAGAGAGAGCGGTAACAGCAGATTGGATATCCTTCAGTCTTTTCAAGGATTCCTGATTATCATCCAACTTCAGACTGTGCGAAAGTTGCGTATTTTGAATCTTGGAAATGGCAGTAATTATTTGACTCATACTGTCTTGCATATGTTGGACTTCTTCAAAAATGAGATCAAGATCTGCTGAAGATGGAGGATTGGATTGTCGAGAAGTGCTTGGTTCACTTGTATTAAGTTCAGAAACGATCAAGGCTTGATCAGTTGAAATTGTTTCAGTAACATTTCGAACTGAAATATCAGCAGCAGGGATTTCTGCTTGATCCCGAGGTGGTGAGGAAGGATTTTGTTCAGTTGATGGTGACACAACCTGATCTGATGTCTCTAGGGAATGATCGATTGAGTCATCTGGCATATCAGTTGGTATGACCTGATCAGCAGATTGATCTGGTGAACAATTTCCACTGAAGGAATAGTGACCTCTGGATTGGTTTGATTAGCAGAGTGATCAACTTTATCATTAACTGGTGCACTAAGGTGGGATTCCTCTACCACGGCTTGAATTACTTCATCAATATGAGCGAAAGACAGCTCAGCTTCAGTATATAGTTGTTGTTCAACAGGCGGTGATGGAAGCTTATCAGAAACTGGCTCTTCAGTTGGAACAAGAACTAAAGCTAATGATGGTTCTGTTTTGTTAGAGGGTGATTCTTCAACTAGTTCCATACCGTCATCATCTGAATCTCCTTGGTAGACTACCAGTTCTTGATTCAATTCCCAAAATTTGATTCGAGATAGTAGCCCTATAAGGTCAGTGTCAAGCTGAATAATTACAGCTTGATCAGCATATGCAGTAGGGTCAGTTGGCAAGTAGTTGTTTTTAAGCTTAGCAACAATTTGAGCCAACTTCTTCTCTCTCATCTGATCAAAGAAATAACTTTTCCTCTCCAGGGCTTGAGCAATAGAGGCAGCTTTGACAGTTCGAAGAACAAAGGCCTCCAGCTTGATGAATTTTCTCAGCTCGGACTTTTCCTTCAGTTGCTTGGCAAAAACCTCAGTACGATAGGCTACCCAAGCATCATAGGACTTAGTCTTTGCAGCAGCAAAACTGTTCACTTTTGCCCATACAAGATCAATATGAGTCTGAATCGGGTTGGAGGGTCTGGGTTCTACAATCAATTTCCCTTTCCCTTTATCAGTACTCATGATATGAGGAATTTCCAGTCCGGTTCGAGTTGATTCAATCTGTTCTACAAACTTTATTCCTTTGGGTCTGGCAGGTGCTACACCAATTGGTCGAGATATTTGAGTAACAGGAGCTTGGGTCTTAACTGATTCCTTTATGGTACTTACTGAATCAGCTTGTGGAATAATCTGCAGAGGAACTGCTTCTATAGGCTGCTGATCAGTTAAGGAAATCATTTCGTCAGTGGGAATGGATACCTCAGAAGTTGTTTTAACTCTTTGAGTTCTTGGCTTCTTCGCAATTTGAAGTGATGAAGTCTTTTCTGACTCTGATGTACTCAAAATCAATTTGCTTTTGGCAACCTTCAGTTGAGCCAACGTTTTGGCTTTCTTGACTGATTTGGGAGCAGCTAACTGAGTCCCAATTTCCTGTTTGATTCGCACAAACTGAGTAGGAGATATGTCCATTTTGGATTTGATTGGCATCGTGTTCTTTGCATTGAACACCTTAAATTTCGATGTCTTCTCAGAGTCCTCAGCCACTAAACCTTTTGCTTTCAGCAGATAACTGATTTGAACGGCAAAACCCTTGAATTGTTTAGAAGACAGAAACATATTCTTCAAAACATTAAATATGAGATGCTTCCAGTTAAATTTGTGATTAGCCATAATAACAGTAATGGCCTGAAATTTCTCCAAAGTTAGGGCAGCAAATGATCCAGCTTTTGCCAAAAGCCCTTTAGCAATTACATCAGCCAGCAATTGAACTTCATGCTTGAGTTCCTTTTTAGGATCAGAAACTTTAATCTTCTGTCCATCAGCAGAGAGAAGGGTTTGCATTTCCTCAATATCAGATGCTTTAACATCCGAAAGTTGTTCCATACCTTCAGAAGGTAAGAGAAATAAATCACCAAGAGAATCTTCAGAGATGATCAGTAACTGACCATTGATAGTAGAATTGATATTTCCCTCAGAATCAATCACGCCAGTAGAGTAGAAATCCTGAAGTTCTTTGGGATAGATATCCTGAGAAGATTGTCCCAAAAATGTTCTTAGACCAGCAGCTTCAAGTTTCTGAAATACTTTCTGGACTTCAGCATCGCCGAAGGATAAGATAGATCCAAAATTGATGGCCATAGCATTTAGCATGAAAGCGGGAATTTGAGTTGCCATTGATAACTGATAAATTTCCTGAAAGAAAATTCGAAGGATGATGTAGTTCTTGCTCTAAAGAAAATTTGAAGTAGTCGAAAAGTAAAACTGAAATGAAGCGGGGAATTGTACTAATGTTTGTGACTGTTTGAATTTTCGGACACGTGTCAGTCCAGTAAAATTTTGAGTAAAAATATGTGTACGTGTGCTGTAATCGTGTGTGTAAAATAATGAGCGGTTAAAAATGAATCCACGTCATAAATCAAAATTCATCATTAGTTTAGCAGACAGTCACGTCATTTGATTTGGAATATAATTGGTTTAATTAGTTAACTTATATGAGAAGATTAGTGGAAAATTCGACTGGTAGGTCAGTTGATAAGACTGGGTTCTTTCAGTCGAGAGTTCACTAACAACTGTCTTCTCAGTTAACTTCTTGAACCATTATTCCCCCTTAATAAATGTATTAACGCAAAATGACGGCAATAGACAGTAATGATTAAAGATGAGTATGGTGCTTGGCATAGCAAACGTCACAGAGAGAAGTGTCCTTTCGTTTCCCTCTTGGCCTATAAATAAGAGTGAAGGGGTTAGCCAAAATTATCTCAGCAAGTAAGTTTCAAAGATAAGGAGAATGGCAGAAGCTGGAAGCTCAAGCGATTCTCAGTTTACACTGCAGGCCAGGAAGGAGTTCATAGAGGATGAAGTCTTCTACGCTAGCCTTCCTTACTGGGAAGAGATGCAGGAACTGGAGTTCCTGTATTACTCTGGGCGGGTCTCCTCTTTCAGGCGAAAGGCCCAACTTCGAGAGGTGCGAGAGCTCCTAGAGGTTCCTGCGGGGGTGGACCTTTTTAAAGAGGGTTATCTCTACAAGCTCTTTCTTCTGAAGGAGCTAGAGATCCTCCACCGCATCGCTGCCTCCCACAATTTCTGCGAAACCTCTTCCTCAGCACTAGCTGCATGGATGAGTTTGTGGATAAATGCTGTGGAGGAAGAATATGAAATTGTAACCGGCTCCTCTTCTTAATAAAATATTTATTATGTTTTATCGTCTTTGTTCTTTTATTTCTGCCTGCAATGATCTGTAAGAGATATAATCACAAATACTTGCTGACATCAGTTAAGAACTCATAAGAATAAGCAACTCACTTAAATATTCAGTAAAACAACAATAAATGTTAACAACAAATTACGACCAATGATCATGTAATCCTGTCAAATATTTATGGATGAATGAAATATTTATTTTATCGTTTTGCTTTTATTTCTTCATACAATTATCCTGTTATATGATCTAATGACATGCTAACAGTCATCAGTTTTGATAAGTAAACAAATAAACTGATGAAAAACTAATTTTTATAAATTGATAAACAAATAATAAAATTCAAACTGTTATTAACTTATATCTTAAATGTCCTCGGTAAATGTGAGAGACGCTTTAATTTATTTGTGATTCTTCAACTTCTTCAACACCTTTTGCTTATAAATGAGATGATAGTGGTGAAAATGTGATCAGTTCAAAATTATTTCAACATGTCTGATTCTGATGCATGCAGTAGCACTCACGTTCATGTGACTGATCAGTCTGCCCCTCGTTTAGCTGAAATTAAAAGAAAAATGGAGAAATATGTCTTTCAGAAGGTATTGACAACCTGGGAAAAGATTTATGAGTTGAAGATGGTGAGTGACAGTGGTGTCATTCCTACTTGTGCTCAGGAGGCAAGAGCACTGAAATACCTTGCTCGTTTTGAGGTTAGGCACGTTAATGATTTGGTTGAAGATAAATGTCTTTTAGAAGCAATGCTATGGAAGGAGTGGCATGTTGTTGATAAGATCTCAAAGTCAAGGGCATTCGCTGGAGTTCGAATTTATGAGTTGAATGATTGGGTTAGGGCATGGCTAGATACAGTTGGATCTATGATTTCTTCTGTAAATTTGGATCGTTGGTATTCTTAATGAAATATTATTCTCAATTTGTTGTGTTCTTATTTTCTGCACTTAATTCTGTTAGTGAAGTTATATTACTAATAGTATCTTAAGATAAATCAATTAAACCAAGAATATTTCGGAAATAAGAAAACTTAGCCTCTGGTAACGGTTTTGTGAAGATGTCTGCTGCTTGTTGTTCTGTTGAGACGTATTCTAATCTGATATTCTTTTTCAGTGCATGATCTCTGATGAAATGATGTCTGTCATCTATATGCTTAGTCCTGGAGTGAAGAACTTGATTGTATGTAATAGCAATTGTACTCATGTTGTCGCAGAATATTGGTGATTCCTTTGCATCAACACCATAATCTTTCAGTTGTTGCTGAATCCAGAGCAGTTGGGCACAGCAGCTTCCAGCAGCAAGATATTCTGCTTCAGTTGTGGAAGTTGCTATGGATGTTTGCTTCTTACTGAACCAAGAGATCAGTCTGTCTCCTAGAAACTGACATGATCCACTTGTACTTTTTCGATCAAGCTTGCATCCTGCATAATCTGCTTCTGAATAGCCAACTAAATTGAAAGATGAGTCTTTAGAGTACCATAATCCAACATTTTCCGTGCCTTTAAGATATCTCAAGATACGTTTGGCCGCAGAAAAATGTGATTGTTTAGGATTAGCTTGAAATCTTGCACATATACATACAACAAACATAATATCAGGGCGACTAGCAGTTAGGTACAATAAAGAACCTATTAAACCTCTGTATAGTGTCGTCTCAACTGATATTCCCCCTTGATCAGTGTCAAATTTAACTGATGAGCTCATTGGAGTGCTTGCTGCTGAACAAGATTCCATGCCAAATTTCTTTAGCAATTCTTTGGTATATTTGGTTTGACTGATAAATGTTCCTGAATCCAGTTGCTTCACTTGTAAACCAAGAAAGAATGTCAGCTCACCCATCATGCTCATCTCGAACTTATCCTGCATCAACTTGGAAAATTTCTTGCATAATTTGGGGTTAGTTGACCCAAAAATAATATCATCAACGTAAATTTGAACAAGTAAGATATGATCATTTTTCGAAAATTTAAACAAAGTCTTATCAACTGATTCAACAGAAAAATCATGATCAGTTAGGAATTTTGAGAGGGTTTCATACCAAGCTCGTGGAGCTTGTTTGAGACCATATAACGCTTTGTTCAAATAATAAACATGATCAGGGAAATTATGATTGATAAAACCTGGAGGTTGTTCAACGTAGACTTCTTCTTGCAATTGGCCATTTAGGAATGCACTTTTCACATCCATTTGATAGACTTTAAAGTTTTTGAAGGATGCATAGGCAAGAAATATTCTGATTGCCTCCAGTCTTGCAACTGGTGCATATGTTTCATCATAATCAATTCCTTCTTCTTGTCTATACCCTTGTGCCACTAGCCTTTCTTTGTTGCGCACAACTGAACCATCTTTGTTCAGTTTGTTTCTGTACACCCATTTTGTATCTATAACAGTTTTAGAAACTGGTCTTGGAACTAAGTTCCAGACATTGTTATGAACAAACTGATTTAGCTCTTCTTGCATTGCATTAATCCAATTAGGATCAGCAAGAGCTTCGTCAGTTTTTGTTGGTTCAATTTGAGATACAAAAGCTGAATGAATAAATAAATTAAGCATTTGATTTCTTGTTCTTACTGGATCAGATGGGTTACCTATTACCAGTTCTGGAGGGTGTGATTTCTTCCATCTAAGTTCAGCATTTGTTGCTTCACAGCCAGCAAATTCTTCGTTAGGTAACTGAATGTTTTCAGTTTCAGTTGGAGCCGATTCAGTTGTTAATTGATTTCCATTAGTTTGCTCCACTAACTGATTGTCAAGATTTGCTTCCAATTCAGCTGGTTGAACCAATATCTCAGGTTCAGGTGTATGAAAGATATTCTGATTATTACGACTTTCGTCTGAGTCATCATCTTCCAGACTGATATCTGTAAATCGATCAGCTAGCTCAACTTGATCAGTTGGCTTATCGATTAGTGCAGTTTCATCAAAATCAACATGTGCAGATTCTTCAACATTTAAGGTTTTCTTATTAAATACTCTGTAGGCTATGCTAACTGATGAATATCCAAGGAATATTCCTTCTGCTGATTTGACATCGAATGCTTTTAGATAATTTTTACCATTGTTATGAATAAAACATCTACAGCCAAATATTTTGAAGTAAGTGATTATGCTTTTTCTTCCATGCCAGATCTCATATGGTGTTTTCATGTGATTTTTATTAATCATTGATCTGTTCTGAGTGTAGCATGCAGTGTTTACTGCTTCAGCCCAAAATCTTTGAGAAATACCAGAATCAGCAAGCATTGTTCTAGCAGCTTCTTTAAGAGTCCGATTCCTTCTCTCAGCTACACCGTTTTGCTGAGGTGTTCTTGCTGCTGAGAGCTCATGCTTGATTCCAGTATTTTCTAAAAAGTTTGAAAGTGTTTGATTGATGAATTCAGTTCCTCGATCAGATCTGATTCGATCAATCCCAACTGATTTTTCATTTAAAAGACTTTTGAAGAGTTTAATCAGTTGTGCAGCAGTATGGTCTTTGGATTTGAGAAATATAACCCAAGTAAATCTTGAAAAGTCATCTACGACCACCAAGGTGTATTTCATTCCCCCTAAGCTCATGACTGGTATTGGACCAAAAAGATCCATATGCAATAATTCTAAGCATCGGGATGAAGATCTACAGCCTTTGTTTTTGAAAGAGGATCGAACTTGTTTTCCATACTGACATGCTGAACAAAGTTTTTCTTTTGAAAAATTTATTTTGGGCAAACCAGTTACAAGTTCATGCTTACTCAGATAGGCAAGAGATTTAAAATTTAAATGATTTAACCTTTTATGCCACAACCAGTTTTGAGATGATTTAGAGGCAATAAAACATACTGGTTTATAAGGTTGATCATTCCAGCTGACTTTGTAAGTGTTTCCACACCTTTTGCCAGTTAGAATAATCTCTTCAGTTGAGTTTTTGACTGAACAAGAGTGTTTGTCAAACTGAACTGAGAATCCATTATCGCATAACTGACTAATGCTTATCAGATTATACTTAAGATTTTCGACTAATAAAATATCATTAATGGTGAAGTTACCATGGATAAGCTTACCCTTACCCACAGTTTTACCTTTGGAATTATCCCCAAAACTGATGTTTGGACCAGTGTATTTGACCAGTTGAGATAATAAATTTGAATCTCCTGTCATGTGTCGTGAACATCCACTGTCCAGATACCATATTGAACCAATGCTTGTACCTACTATCTGCAATTAAACACAAAATAAGATTTTGGTACCCTTTTCTATTTGGGTCCAAAGTTGATTAGTCCTTTAAGAATCCAGACTTGAATCAGTCTAACTGACCGTCATGTTGCTGTATTCCATATGGTCCTTCCTTGTCTGTGTGTGCTTGGTGTATGGTGTGTGGATGATACAACATGTGTTTTGTTCTTTTTCAACTGATTGTTCAGCCGATATCTTTTCTGAACTGGTTTACTGTTGTAATAGTTTGAGTAGCCATATGAATATTTTCTGCTGAGAGTTTTTGGTTGTTGATTCAATGAGTCAGTCTTACCCTTTGGATTATACCCAATTCCACATCTCATGCCTTTACTCATATTCTGAGATGACTGTTCAATCAGTTTACTCGACTCTTTTTGATTTTGTACCATAACTGATTTTACAAAGTGAATATATTTCCCTTTGTTCATATTCAGTTTTGGTTGAGTATCTTGGGAGGACGAATCATCTTTACTACAGAATCCTAAACCAGTTTTATCATCAACTGACTTCTGAGAGTTCTGTATATTAGTTAAAGCTTTAGATGATTTGTTCCAAACTTGAATAAGCTCATTGAGCTTTGTATTTTCAAGCGACAAATTCTGAATCATTAATTGATTTTTTCTTCTTTCATTACTGAGTTCAGCAATCTCCCTTCTCAGACTCAACATTTCAACTGATTCATCAGTTTTTGTTTTATCGTCTTTGGGATCATCTTGCTTTGCTCTGTATTTTTCAAATGATAAAGCAAGCTTTTGATACTCACTGACCATGTCATGAAGAGTTGAGATGAGTTCTTCTCTTGTAAAATCAATTGAACTAAAATCAAATACCTTCTCATAGCTTGATTGATCTTCTATGTTATCAGCCATTAGATATGTTACTTCTTCCTCATCCTCACTTGAACTGCAAGAACTTTCTGGTTCTGACTCTTCGCTGTCAGTTTCTGCCCATTTGGCTTTGCTGTCTTCAGCTAGGAGTACTTCATGTTTCTTTCTGTAAGGTTTCTTTTCGTCCTTAGATCTCCTCTTGTGCTCATACACTTTCTTCTTTCTTTCAGTTGAGATTTGATTGTCCTTTTTAGACTTGGGACAGTTAGCAATAAAGTGACCAGATTTGCCACAGTTGAAACATACATTAGACTCTTCTCTGGAGTTGTTTCTTTGATAATTCTTCTGAAAATTTCCTTGACTTTTCCTCATGAATCTTCCAAATTTCTTAATGAATAGTGACATGGCATCGTTGCTCAGTTGATCAGCAGTTTTCTCAACTGAACCAGTTGATTCATTTCTAACAGCAGTCAAAGCAGTAGTTGCTGCTGGGGTAGATGGTTCTCCTTCTCGAGTTTGAAGTTCAAACTCATATGCTTTTAGATCACCAAATAAATCATGAAGTTCAACTTTGTTAAGATCTTTGGATTCCCTCATTGCCATAGTTTTGACATCCCATTCTTTGGGAAGTCCTCTGATTACTTTCAACGCTACTTCTTTATTTGTATACACTTTTCCAAGTGCATTCAGTACGTTGATGATACAGCTGGTTCTTTCATCATATTCATGCATTGTTTCTCCCATCTTCATTCTGATGTTGTCGAACTTCTGCACAGCAACTGAAAGTTTGTTTTCTTTGGTTTGTTCATTGCCTTCGCAAAGTTGAATTAACTTCTCCCAAATTTCTTTGGCGGTTTTGCACATTTTGATCTTACTGAACGTTACTTTGTCCAGTGTCTTATACAATATGTCTTTTGCAACGTTGTCTAGATTTGCCTTTCTCTTGTCCTCTGTAGTCCACTCATCTCTAGGCTTTTCAATTCGGTGAGGTGCCCCTTCAGTAATAGCAACAGCTGTTTTTGCTTTCAAAATTTTTATGGGTCCGTCAGTTATGACGTACCACATGTCATCGTCTTGTGCAGCTAGATGAGCCTGCATTCTGATTTTCCAATCATCAAAATCTTCTCTGGAGAACATTGGAATCTTATTGAATGAGGACATAGTGATTAGATTGAGTATAGATAGTATTTGATAGGATATGCCTCGCTCTGATACCACTTGTTAGGTTCGGTTATTGACTAAGGAGTGTTTAGAAGGGGGGGTTGAATAAACACTTCTAGGAATTTAAATGTTCTTCGAAAAAGGTAGTTCATCTTTGTTACAAACTGAAGTAAATATCCCGTCGGTCAATATCAATCAGTTAAACTGAATAAGAAGTTGCGAAAAATAAACTGATTGAAAGATAGAATATCTAACTGAAAATGAAAAGCTGAAGTAAAGGCAACACAATAAGTTTCTGGATGTTCGGAGAATTGAATAACTCCTACGTCACCCCTTCTATCTCAAGGATAGGATATTCACTAAAAGACTTTGATCGAGTACAACACTTGTACAGACCCTCTTCAGTCAGGACTTATCTATTGCCTGAACTGAAACTCTTAGTATAATACAATGATCTCTGTAAGTAACTGAACTTAGCACTTATTGATTTATCAATATTACAGAGTGCTAGTTTGCTCAACGTGTAGCCTTGATTGCTACGAATAGATCTAATAAGTGTGAGCTGAGATTTTGACAGAGTAATGGCAAGTTTGAGATTGATCGATCGTATATACTGTCAACTGCTCTTTAGTCATATTTATAGACTTATCTTTCAACGGTAACTTTGAATTTACGTATCCGTTGATTGCCACCTCATCATTTCTTAGACAATGTTCTTGATTGCCGCTTCATCATTGATTGTAAGACGGCGTATTAATCTCAATAGCCGAAATACGTTGTTCTATGCAGTGCGGCTTTCCATATTCAGTTGCTGTCTGATATGTCTATCTGTCTATTGAATGATCTTTCCCGAGGTATCTTCAGTTGAGAAGCTTTAATGTTTTCGGCTGAATGTTTTAACTGATCAGTTCTCAACTGATCAGTTTGTGTCAACTGATTTCATTTGAATGTCCAGCTGCCGAATTTGCTTTTATGTATTAGTTGATTTAATCGATTGATTTATGTTTTGTCAAACTCCAGAATTTAGTTTCCAACACAAATGTATTGTACTCGGTGATTCATCGTTTTCCTGAGGATGATGATATTCTAACTGTATGCAAATCTATGGTTTTATTAAAATGTTTATTTAATCATTTTTATATGCATTTAATACATAGTTATAACATTATTTCATGATTGTGTGGCATGGTTCATTAAGATTGCATGATATATGTGGGGACCCGGACGCTAATCATCTTCTTAATCATCTTTGGGGTTTAATTATCAGTTAAGATAACCAGGGTCTAAAAATTTTTCTTTTAAAATGCGGAAGGTAATGGTATCTACATAATATACATATCTGTATAAAAATACAACAATATACAACAGTCTTTCAATTAATCTAAGGTTCAACTACTACAGTTCTAGTAATGAAACCTATCTACATCCCAGTCCGGAATCACCACTCTAATCTTGATCTCTCATCTTCTTCTGGACCCTGATCTTTGCCCCACCTGTTGTCATGCACACATACAAAACAAGACAATAGCCGGATAGCTCCGGTGAGATATAAATATCCCAGTATAAACAATGTAATCATGCAAGCAGATAAAACATATATAAAAGCATGAATTATATCTTATCACATGCAGCATAATCCACAACATGTATCAGTACAAGTCTGTAAATAAAACATGAATCGTAATCTACGAACATAATCACTACGGATCTGTAAATCAAACTCTAGTCTCACTATCTAAGACTTGACTCATCTCTCATTCTAATCTAGAGATCCCGATCTAATTTAGACTTTGGTATTCTGTATCGAGTGTCTGAGATAGAAGTCGATCTACATCTAAAGCTCTTCGATACACCGTAAGTCTAGAGTCTTATCGGTTCTGAGAAAGACTCGGCGGTTCTGCCCTAGCTAGGCTGTCTGCCCTAGACTCGGACTCTGACTCTGTTCTAAGTCAGTACATGCACATATCAATCTGATAATCTGCAATATCAATGCAATAAAATAAAGTATGTGATTTGGGGAAACTCAAGTCAAACCTAACTCGAGTTGTGCAATCCCGAATCAACATTTATTTATACCTTTGTCTTCCCGGTCTGACGAAGACGAAGTCTCGTATTCTGATCTGTCCATACCCAGTCTGGCAATGACAATCATATAAATACAACATCAGTATATAACTCGAATCAAAACCTGTTCTGATCAATACTCAAATCAGTATATAATCTGATCTATATCTGAACAAGGTACAATCTAATTCATATCAACGATATCACGTTACAATCGAAATCATTACTTAATCTGATCAATCTAATCAACTGATGTTTCGACGGCATAACAATACAATCTGAATACCCCGTCATTCTGAACACCACAGATATAATACCACGAGTCATAATCGGTATTAATACAATTTATAATCTCAACGATAACACAAATCTGATATCGAATCTCAGTCAAATCGACTCTGAAAATCATAACAATTCCATAAACAGTCTGTTTCTCAATTTGACTTCGATTCTATGATGTCTAACATGACAAGAACATCATATATGAATCCTATTCAATTCTGACCATAGCATAATTTCAAAACATGTCTAAGCGTAACAAAACTTACGTCCAGTTGTAGCCTGCGTTGATACAAACACAGTGCTGAAGTCGGATTTCAATTCAGACAACCGGATTCTTCGCAAATTGGATTTGAAACTTACGAATCCAAGTTTCTCTCAAACTCTCGATTCCTTTCTCTCAATTCTGAAGAAGGAAGTCGGTTTACACACATATATATATCTTGCATGTAAATGGATACGTGTCTTTCTCAAAATGTGCCACCAAACGACTCGCGCTCGGGCGGACAAGAGTTTCCGCTCGGGCGGAGAACTCTCGGCCCTCATCCATTAAATAATCGCGCTCGGGCGGACATAAAGTTCCGCCCGGGCGAGTAACTCTCGGCCTTCTTCTCCGAGGCACTCGCGCTCGGGCGGTTAAAAACTTCCGCCCGGGCGCGCCATCTTCGCCCAACGATTTACTCCTCTCAATTTATTCTCAAGATGGTCCGGTTATAATCACCTCAATTCATAATAAATAAATTAACATAGATTAGGATAATCAAATCCTCGGGCATTACATTTCTCCCCCTCTTAGATCTGAGTTCGTCCTCGAACTCATAAACAATCAATTCAGAAGAAATGTATAACAGAGTTTAAATCAAACTCTCATCTCAATGAATCCATTCTGAAATCTCTTTCTGGTATCAACCTCAGATTTCAATTCTGGAATAAAACTTCATAAAGTATACTAGTCTAATACTTCTTACACTAACTCTGACAGAATCAATCTTGCCATGTTGGTTATACAACATCCGTATAAACCAATCTACAGCTTATCACATATCAGTATCATCAGCTGTTAACAAATCTGTTTACCTCAAACCAAGACATAAACAATCTTTAGCTTCAACTACCAATCGTCATCATCCGACGTTGGTTTCTTAAATCTGTCCATTCTGAACTATCTGCATCTTCCTTCGAATTGTCTTCAACAGAAATCTGTAGTACTCATCGTATACTGTCTTGTCTGTACTATCTCATTACCCTTCTGATAAGCTGATAGCTATTGTCATACAGTAATACTGAATCATATCAATTAGTGCTAACATCTAGCACTCTATAACTCTATCAAAGTCTTCCAATATCTGGATAATACACTCTGACTGTCTGTCAATCTGTAAATAATCTGCAAAATAACTTATGGTATGATCTGCCATAACTGTAAACTTAATCAAAATCACAATCTGATATAGTTTACTTCTACATTCTAGTCACTCTGACTATGTTCTGACATCAATCTGTGTCATTTGGTTCTGTTTGTACATCATCTTGTACAACTAATAGATATAGATTGAACAATCTGTCAATCATAATCATATTATATTTCAATCTGGAGAAAATGGCAGTAATTTCATTACGGATGCTATAGAAATGTACTCCCATTTCTATTTAGAACTTCACAACTCTGTAATAAATCATTCTGATTTCTATCTTTCTGTATTTTATGTTAGCGATTCAGACATATCAGTACAATTTCTGCCAACATTTCTGTACAATTCTGTCACGACTGATCTAATCTGTCTATATCATCCCAATCTGTTCGAATCTCATACATTCTCAGTCCGCAAAATAAACACTGAATCCACTACAATGCATCACTGACACTATCTGTAATTCCCGATTCAAACTATTCGATATAAACAATTCAGTTAATAATAAAATTTAAAGAAAAATACCTACCTGGTATTCGGCTCTTATTATAAATATCAAGCTTTGCTGTACAATTCTGACACATTTTGAGATCACAAGATAATCCATCTCATACAAAACACAGAATCACATATCTGTTACTCTGTTCTGATTATTACAAACAAGTTCTGAACATTCTGATCCTATTCTTGAATTACTGTAACTCTTGAATTCAACTCTGATTCAATTGAACTGTATATATTCCCTCTAGTTTACACTACTCTGTAGCATATACAGATTCAAACACAGTAATATCAAATTAAAGATGAAATATCAATATCCTATACAGATCTAGTGAGTTCGATGAACTCATAAAACAAGGATTTCTGATAAACATCTTCATGTCATTCTGATCAACTGTTATATCTCATCTGCCAATAAAATATGCTCCTCAAAACAATATAGGATGTCTCAAATACTGATTTAGAGCAATGACAATACTCAGCAGATATAAAACCACAGTCGAATAGAATAATTTGCCAAATCAGACAAAATACATTTCTGACATTTCTAAACTTCCCGATCTTTCTGATATCGGTATCTGATCAATCACTGATCGAAATCTCAACTGTATCAAAATCAATCTGTATACTAACTTCAGATAACACATATTCTGAATACAATCTGTTTCAAGCAAGATTCTTATCTGAACAATTTCTGTATACAATTATCACAATTCTCAGAATATTCAATAAAATCTTCAAATATTCTATTCAATCAATCAAATGCTGCAATTATATCAAAATCTCATAGATATAATAAGCATGAAATCAACAGAACATCTTTGAATATACTGAAACATGCCAAAGAGAAACACTAAATCAGATGGAACTCCTGGTCGATATTCTTCTACTGATCTTTCAATTCATTCTGTATCATTCTGTACATTTAACATACAATCAATGTCTGATCTCAATTCAATTCTGAACTCTATCTTTCTGATATAATCCACAAATCTGAAATCTTATCTGGGCTAATGTCGGCCAATTCGTACATTTCTGGCAAATCTGCCAATGTTAGGCTCGATTTCAGTAGATCTACTGAATACATAAGGATACCATCTGTTTATTTCTGTATTAATCGAGTCATAGACAACACAGATATCAAAGGAATTCTAAATCTAGAATCCTTACTGTGAAATCTCTACTCTTCAGCCATATCTGGTCTGAATCTTATACTTTCCTAACTGGAATCTCTCATAGTTCTGTACTTGTTCAGCATATATATATATCAATAATGCGTTCAAATCAGAAAACACAAGTACATCATAATCTATTTCTATTCCATTCTCATCTTACTGTAGTATACAATCTATACAGAAATCTCTGATATTAACATTTCCTCAACAAGCAAGGACATCAATACTGCAGTACATACAGACCCAACAGATACAGCATATTTCTATGCAACTCAGTCAAAGATATTCTTAACAAATGCCTTAGTATATATCAATACATATGCAATCTAATCATAAAGAATAGTACCTGTTGTGAATTCTGGATCTGTGTTTTCAGTTGAACTTTGTTCCCTACAATCTTCGGGAACGCTTCTGGGGACAAACTTTAGCAAAGTGTCCCGGCTGTCCACAAATATTGCATCTACCAGTCACTCCCTGGCATTGCTCGGTGAGATGTCTCCCTCCGCAACTCCTGCAATACACTCCAGTATGACTTGGACCAGAAACGCTGGAGCTAGATGAACCGCTTTCTAGCTTCTTAAATGGCTTCTTCCGAGCTTTCAGCAAATCTTGCTTTCCACTCGTACTGCCTCGATCAACTCGGAGAGGGAAATGCTGTGTCTGGGGTTGTTTCACACACAACCTCCCTAACTGTCTAATCAGACTCGCCTCAGCTCTCTTCGCTTTACTCAAAATGTCAGCAAAATGGTAAGGTCGCTGCAAATTCATAAATGCAACTACCTCCGAATTCAATCCTCTGAGGAACTGATTCACTACAGCTTCATCATTTCCAGCTATCTGAGGAGCAAAACGCAGTAGAGTCGAGAATTTAGCAGCATATTCATCAATATTTAACTGACCTTGGCTCAAATTCTCAAACTCTGCTTTCTTGTCCTCTCGGTACAAAACTGGGAAAAACCGTCGATAAAATTCAGTTCTGAATATTTCCCACGAAATCACTGTACCTCTCTGTGCCCACATTCTTCTACTAGTAATCCACCAACTCCTGGCGGCTTCTCGTAACTGGTAAGGCACCATTTGAACCCTCTGTTCATCTGTACAGTTAAGTAAATCGAACAAGATTTCTATATCATCAAACCAGTTCTGACAATCTTCAGATGTCTCGGTACCATTCAGAACCGGCGGCTGTAATAATTCAAATTCTTTTATCTTTTCTTCTAGCTGAGCTTCTGATGCATCTCTCTGTTCAGACGAAGTACTGCCCTTTTCTGAAATTCTTCGAGGCGGTATATCTGAATGTCAAAAAAAATCAATATACAGTCTGAATAATCTGTCTCAGCCCTCCTCTGATCATATACCTCTGATTCAGACTCGGTTCTGATCCAGGCTTGGCAATTACATGCTGTAGTCAACTCAGATAACAAACAACATGTAATAGGGAAAGCAATAAATCATGCTAGCACACACAATGTAGTCAACATTGAAATAAATCTCATGCTAGCAATCACATGCAAGGACAAACAATTCAATCTACCCCGCTCATTCTCTGCTGTCTCAGTCTGAAGAATATCACTATAAAGGATCTATCGTTCTGATAATCTAAGTCTAAAGGAACTATCAGCTCTGATACCACCTGTTGTGGGGACCCGGACGCTAATCATCTTCTTAATCATCTTTGGGGTTTAATTATCAGTTAAGATAACCAGGGTCTAAAAATTTTTCTTTTAAAATGCGGAAGGTAATGGTATCTACATAATATACATATCTGTATAAAAGTACAACAATATACAACAGTCTTTCAATTAATCTAAGGTTCAACTACTACAGTTCTAGTAATGAAACCTATCTACATCCCAGTCCGGAATCACCACTCTAATCTTGATCTCTCATCTTCTTCTGGACCCTGATCTTTGCCCCACCTGTTGTCATGCACACATACAAAACAAGACAACAGCCGGATAGCTCCGGTGAGATATAAATATCCCAGTATAAACAATGTAATCATGCAAGCAGATAAAACATATATAAAAGCATGAATTATATCTTATCACATGCAGCATAATCCACAACATGTATCAGTACAAGTCTGTAAATAAAACATGAATCGTAATCTACGAACATAATCACTACGGATCTGTAAATCAAACTCTAGTCTCACTATCTAAGACTTGACTCATCTCTCATTCTAATCTAGGGATCCCGATCTAATTTAGACTTTGGTATTCTGTATCGAGTGTCTGAGATAGAAGTCGATCTACATCTAAAGCTCTTCGATACACCGTAAGTCTAGAGTCTTATCGGTTCTGAGAAAGACTCGGCGGTTCTGCCCTAGCTAGGCTGTCTGCCCTAGACTCGGACTCTGACTCTGTTCTAAGTCAGTACATGCACATATCAATCTGATAATCTGCAATATCAATGCAATAAAATAAAGTATGTGATTTGGGGAAACTCAAGTCAAACCTAACTCGAGTTGTGCAATCCCGAATCAACATTTATTTATACCTTTGTCTTCCCGGTCTGACGAAGACGAAGTCTCGTATTCTGATCTGTCCATACCCAGTCTGGCAATGACAATCATATAAATACAACATCAGTATATAACTCGAATCAAAACCTGTTCTGATCAATACTCAAATCAGTATATAATCTGATCTATATCTGAACAAGGTACAATCTAATTCATATCAACGATATCACGTTACAATCGAAATCATTACTGAATCTGATCAATCTAATCAACTGATGTTTCGACGGCATAACAATACAATCTGAATACCCCGTCATTCTGAACACCACAGATATAATACCACGAGTCATAATCGGTATTAATACAATTTATAATCTCAACGATAACACAAATCTGATATCGAATCTCAGTCAAATCGACTCTGAAAATCATAACAATTCCATAAACAGTCTGTTTCTCAATTTGACTTCGATTCTATGATGTCTAACATGACAAGAACATCATATATGAATCCTATTCAATTCTGACCATAGCATAATTTCAAAACATGTCTAAACGTAACAAAACTTACGTCCAGTTGTAGCCTGCGTTGATACAAACACAGTGCTGAAGTCGGATTTCAATTCAGACAACCGGATTCTTCGCAATTTGGATTTGAAACTTACGAATCCAAGTTTCTCTCAAACTCTCAATTCCTTTCTCTCAATTCTGAAGAAGGAAGTCGGTTTACACACATATATATATCTTGCAGGTAAATGGATACGTGTCTTTCTCAAAATGTGCCACCAAACGACTCGCGCTCGGGCGGACAAGAGTTTCCGCTAGGGCGGAGAACTCTCGGCCCTCATCCATTAAATAATCGCGCTCGGGCGGACATAAAGTTCCGCCCGGGCGAGTAACTCTCGGCCTTCTTCTCCGAGGCACTCGCGCTCGGGCGGTTAAAAACTTCCGCCCGGGCGCGCCATCTTCGCCCAACGATTTACTCCTCTCAATTTATACTCAAGATGGTCCGGTTATAATCACCTCAATTCATAATAAATAAATTAACATAGATTAGGATAATCAAATCCTCGGGCATTACAGGTTCATTGTTATATCTTACTGCCAACAGACCTGATATTATGTTTGTTGTTTGTATTTGTGCAAGATTTCAATCTAACCCTAAGCAATCA